>NC_091958.1:305000-512500 GCF_031021105.1 Erythrolamprus reginae
CAGGTGGCGCGCCAGGATCAGCCTGCCCAGCTCGGGGTGTTCGGTCACTTCCAGCAGGGCGCTGCAGGCGGCCAGGAGCCTCCGCGGGGCTTCGGGCTGGGCGGCAAGCAGGCCGGCCTTGTCCCGCGGCGGGGGCGCCACTCCGGGCAGCAGGTACGGGCGGAGGCCCAACGCCACCGCCAGCTGCGCCGCCGCCTGCACGGTGCCCTCCTGCGCGAGGCTCAGGGCGTCGGGGCCCGGCGGAGGGGGGGGGCGCGGCCTCTGCCCGTGTGCCGGCTGCGGGGGGGGGCGGCGGCGGCCAGGTAGCGCTTGAGGCAGAGCAGCAGCAGCAGCGCCTGGCGGCCCGCGGCCCAGGGCGGGTCGGGGCCGGGACTCAGCCCCTGAACACGGCGGGCCACCTCGGCCGTCGCCCTGCGCAGGGAGGCCCACTGGGGGTCCCCCGCCAGCCTCTCCTCCAGCGCCGCCAGACCCAGGCGCAGCGAATCCGACGACGGGGGGCTCTCGGCGGCGCCTGCGCTCCGGCCCAACAACAACCGCAGGCCCTCCACCGCCCGCCGCAGCCCCTCCGGCCCCCCGTCCTCGCTCCGGCCCTCGGCGCTCATGGGCGCCGCCATCTTGGGAAGGTCCACTGAGCCTGCGCCACGGCGACGACGCCACCTTGGGCGGGGCCGAGGGAGGAGGGCGGAAGTTACTGCCGGCTGCCATTTTGAGGGGGCCGAGAAGGAGGAGCGGAGGGAAGCCGTCCTCCGGAGGAAGTCTCGCGGTTGGTGGAATTGTAGGCTACGAGACCCCTCTGGCGCACGCGCACTACAGCGAATGCGCTTGGAAGCCACTTGGTTGGATAAGCGAGGCTTGAAAGGCGCAGCGTGTGTGTGTGTGTGTGTGTGTGGGTGTTTAGAAAAAGCATGCAACACCAGGAGAAGGTCAAAGCAAAATGACAGAGATTCAAGAAAAGAAGTACTTTTTAAACAATAAAGTTTATTATTTTTTAAAAGCATCTGTGCAATAAAATAATTTTTTTAAAATGTGCATCCCTGTAATCTTTCCACAATGTGTCTCCAAAAACGATAGCTTAAGACAGATCTAAAATTAGAAAGCCATTTTATCCCATCGGGGCAAGGGAGTGGGAAAGACACCAGGCACCTTGGCAGGAGGAGAAACGGCCGTAATCCAGAGGGGTTACTTGGTGGACAAATGCCGCCTCGCACGGCTGCATTTTATAAGGCACAGGAGTGGGTGTGGACTGGGCCCCAGAGGAAGGCCCAGGGTGGAAGAGCTTGTGCCAGGCTCTGGGCCACCACTGGGCTTCCCTCTGGCCCAAAACCTACAGGGGCAGGGAAGGTTTGGTCCCTCCTGTCCAGGCACTTTATGAGAAGGCACCGGGGAGGAACGCCTCGTGCCAAAACCGGGTTGGCTAACTTAACTCTATAAGACAGCAGACAGTCACAATGGTGGGTTGGGCGAACCGGTAGTGGCAGCGGGAGGCTCCGCCCACTCACCCAGGACGCTTCTGCACATGCGCACAAGCAAACCGGGAGCGATGGGATCCACAACCCACTCCTGGGCCAACATCACCCAAGCCACGATTTCCAAGCCACAATAAAGGAGATCGGATGGTTTTGCCGATGACCCCGACTGGGCGCCTGAGGGGCAAAGTCCAGGCAGAGGCACTGCCTGAAAGGAAAGGCACTTGAGACAGGGTGATTTGGGAGTCCTTAGAAGGGTCCCTCCAGCAGAGCCATGGCAAACCCCCCCCCCCCCACAGAGACCCTGCCTCTGAAGAGTAAGAGCCAAGGGCTGGGAACCGAGTGCAACACAGGAGCAGAATCCCCCGAAATCTTTTTGGCCGGGGCTTTGGAAACAGCATCCTTTTGGGAGAAAGTTCCAACCATTAGTCCCCGTGTCCCGACTGTGGAATTTGAATCCGTGCAGGCAGAAGATTCCTCACCCCTCAAGGGGGCCATTAATAATAGGAACCTCTGTCCAGTTACGTGGCCCCACTGCTAGCTGCGTTTTATCCTCTGCCTCCCCAAAATATTTTTCTTGCGTATGTTTCCTCATATTCTGCAATAAGCCTTACAATTTTGCACCAAGAAGCCTGATGTTCTTCTTCAGCAACCAAGGATGGAGGAACAAGAGGACGAGAGTAGAAACATTCAGACAAAACTTCTTGACTCGAAGACCAAGGCCCCCCAAGAGGGTCCTTCTCTCCTTCCAGGATCTCTGTCCTGTTGCGTTGAATCAGCCTCAACAAGGCCACACTGATAATCATTATCCCACAGAGGCGAGGGGGTCAGAATCTTCTTCAAGGGGGATCCCTTGTTTTGGTGAATCATGGCAAAGTTGGCAAGAGTCCCGAAGAGTCTGCTCTGTTCCCTCCTGCCCCCCACCCTCCAGCCCCCCACTCCAGCCGCGCCTAGTCCTCTTCCTCGCCCCCTCCGTACATGTCAGCCAGCTTCTTGAAACGGTTCCCCCAGTCGTTCAGGTAGTCGTAGTCCTGGTCCTGGTCTCCCTGGGAAGAGTTGAGGGAGCTGAGCGAGGTGGCCTCCGAGCCGTTGCCTTCGTAGTCAAACACCAGCAGGGAGTCGTAGGGGGGCGCCGTGGGGTCCGTGTCCGCTGCCTTCATGTTCTGCAAGGAGGGAAGGGAACAAAACTCCCGTCAGCTGAAGAGCGCAACCGGGCGTGCCAACCTCGGCTCCCAGAATCCCCCAGCCCAAGGGAGCCGAGCGTCTCAAAGCTGCTCGGGTGGAGAAACGACCACACAGGGCTCATCAAACCACTGATGGAGGAGCTCAAAGTCTCCACCCAGGCTGCCTGTGTGGCTGTTCAGCCGCTAGGGTTTCGCTTCCGGGCTCACGTTTGGCTTCCACGGAATGCTCGCCCGCCTGGGAACTGGGTTTCTGTGGGTGCCACTCACCTCATCAATGAAATTGCCTATATCATCGGGGTTGGCAGGGCGCGGGCGGGGGTACTGCGGGGCCGGCATGAGGGTGGGAGCGACGTCATTCCGGGTGATTTCAGGGCGAGCATCCAGGCCTCGGTGCAACTGGCTCAGATCGTAGTCCTAGGAAGGGAAGATGACCGCAGGCCCTTTGGCAGAGGAAGGAAACTCCTGGACTTTGAGCTGGCCAGAACCAGGGCTGGTGACCTTCCTCCAGCACAGACAGTGAGCCCAGAAGACCTTTCCTCCCTCCCCCCGGAAGAACAAAAGGGTTTCGTTCGGATACTTTTCCTTTCACCGTAGCACTAACAGCCCCCCAACCCCAAGGGAGTCCTTTCCAAAGCTCAGCTCTGCTGGGGGACACCCGGAATACATCGAGCACCTGCCAGGCCCTTTGGGAAGCTCCCTGCCAGCCCGAGTGAGGAGGGGGCCCTTAAGTGGGACTGCCATGCTGGAGGGCCAGCCATTCCCAGCTGCTGCAGGAGCAGGAAAGGAAATGGCTGTGGGGAGCAGAAGTACAGTCCAGGCCCAGGGACAGGGTGTGGGGCTGGGGGGGTGTGTGCTGAGGAGAGGCAGCCTGGTCCCGGGGGCCCTGAGCCGGAGGCCCACCTGGTCCTCTTCCCCTCCACCTTCTTCGTCGTAGTAGTAGACGTTGTCCCTCGTGTCGTCCTCAGGGGGAAGCAGCGGTTCCTTCACCTGCCTCCTCCTCCTCACAAACAGCAGCAGCAGCAGCAGCAGGACTGCAAGGCAGGTCAAGAGGCCCCGTCAGCCAGGAAGCTCCCGTCCGGCTGTAGCGGGGACGGACCGCCGACCAGCTCCCGGGAATCACCGGAGGCCCCCTCCCGGGACGTCAGTGCCAAGAGGGGTCCGGTCTCAGGAATGGCTCTTCCTCCCAGGATACCACCAGAGCCCCAGGTGGCCATTGATCTGAACCACCGGCAAGCAGATCGGTCTGATGCTGAGCTCCAGCTTCGTGGACGCCCATATAAGTGGAACAGTCCAACTCTCCTCCTCTCGCGGTTAACAAGGTGGGAAAAAATGCCCGCCAAAATCTCAGAGGAAGCAAATGTTTCCAGCGGCCAGGAATGAGAGAGCGCGATGATCCCTCACCTGGAGCAAGATCCAGGTCCTGGCCTCCTCCACGGGTCAGGGTTCGCAGGACATCCAGGCCAGGCCAGGCTTGGGATGGGCCTTGCACCCAAGCACTGGGAAGCCTGGCGTTTGCAGGTGGACCTTAAGTGGAGCCGCCCAGCTTCTTCCCCGGGAGCAGAAAGGGGCAAAGGAGGGCAGTACTCACTCAGGAGGGCAAGGATGCCACCCAGGATGCCCAGAACGGCCGAGGTCCCGATTGCTGCTGGCAGAAACGCCTTCCTCTCGCAGTTTTTGGCTGACCCGTCACAGTTGCAGACAGTAGCTTTGACTGTGGTGACATGAGAGAGCCCCTGGCCATCGGTCAACTTCAGGGCGATGTTGTATTCCCCAGGCTCCAGCTGCTTTACCAGTTTAAGGGTCACATTGTCTGCAAAGGACACACATCCAGACTGTAAGTTTCAGTGGGATAGAGCCATGCTCTAAAACACTGATTAAAAAGCTAATGATCTCTGTTAGTATATAGAGCATAACCTACTTGGGTGTTGCCATACAGTAGCTCAGCGTTTCCCAACCGGTGTGCCGCAGCACAGTAGTGTGCCGCCAGACATGGCCAGGTGTGCCGCGAAAAGCTCAAGCTGGGCGGGGCGCTGCCGGCGCCCCTGCCTGAGTGTCATCCTGTGGATGGTCTTGGGCTTCACAGTCGCTTCCTGGTTCCCTCTCCTCCCACCGCCTGTGTCTCCCGCCGTCGCCTCCCACCAAGCCGTCGCCCGTTGCCGTGGGTTTCTCGATTGGGAGCTGCCGCTTCCCTCCGTCCAGCTCAGCCACGCTGCCGTAGAAAGCACAGAGGTTATTGCCACCGCTTCTGCCTCCACTCAGGGAGCCACCGTGGTCACCGCGCCTTTTCCTCTCCCTCAGCTCAACCACGGTGGCTCCCTGAGTGGAGGCAGAGGTGGCGGCAATAACCTCTGCACTTTCTACGGCAGCGTGGCTGGGCTGCCTGGAAGGAAGCGGCAGCTCCGAGGAATGAGGCGCTGGCGGTAGACACAGGCGGAGGGAGGAGAGGGAACCAGGAAGCAACCGTAAAGCCAAAGACCAGCCACAGGACGACCTTCAGCCAGGGGCACCGGAACCGCGAGCAGCCATGGTGGGAGCAGCATGAGGTAGCAACGAGGCGCGAGGACAAGCAGGCAGCTTGGCGGAGGGGAAGTGCTGAGGGGCTCTCCTCCTTCCCCACCCCCGCGCTTCTCTCCCGCCCTGGCTTTCGCTTCGCCCCATGATTTCCCCGCAATTTCATCCAGGCCACCTCTTGCCTCCTTTTGAACTGCGGGGAAATCTGCGGGCGAAGCAAAAGCCAGGGCGGGAGAGAAGCGCGGGGGTGGGGAAGGAGGAGAGCCCCTCAGCGCTTCCCCTCCACCAAGCTGCCTGCTTGTCCTCGCGCCTCGTTGCTACCTCCTGCCTTTTTCCAGGGGCCTTTGGAAGGCACCCAGGGAAGGGGGGGGGATTGGGGGTGGCTGCAGCGGCTTCTCGTCCTCCTCATCCGGCTGCTAATGCCTGCCCGGCCCCTCTTGCAGTCCCTTCACGGAGCGCTTTTGTCCCAGGCTGTCAGCGAAAGGGCTGCAGGACAGGCGGGGCAGGCGTTCTTCGCACAGCTGAGGCAGAATTTGGAATGTCGGGGGTGTGTGCGTGCGGGCTCCGCATCCCCCTGCCACCCGGAACATTTAAAAGAAGAAAAACCTTCGCCGGCCTCCGCAGAGAAGAAAGGAAGAGAGAGAAAGAGAGACAGAGCAAGAGAGACATAGCAAGAGAGGCAGAGAGAAAGAGAAAGAGAGAGAAAGAGAGCTAGCAAGAGAGAGAGAAAGAGAGACAGAGAAAGAGAGACAGAGAGAAAGAGAGAAAGAAAGAAAGAAAGAAAGAAAGAGAGAGAATGAAAGAGCGATAGCAAGAGAGGCAGAGAGAGCAAGGGAGAGAGAAAGACATATAGGGAGGGAAGGAGGGAGAGAGAAAGAGAGCAAAAAAGAGAGGAAGAAAGAAAGAGGGATGGAGAGAGAGAAAGAAGGGAAGGAAGGAAGAGAGAGAAAGAGTGAGGGAGAAATAGAGCGAAATGGAGGAAGATTTTTTTTTTTTGTCAAAACTTTTCTTTAGCCACCCCCCCACCCCCACCCCGTTCAGTGTTCCCCAGGATTTTGAAAATATGAATAATGTGCCGCGGCTCAAAAAAGGTTGGGAAACACTGCAGTAGCTAACCATGTTACCTTTAAGGAAATATTACTGGTTGGCCACAAGAGGGCGCCAACACCGTTCCCTTTGGGGAGAATTAATTTGTTAGAGATATATTCTGCCATATTCTTGCTGAGTGCGTGGTTTGTAAACTATTAGAGTATTATATTGTTGATTCTGTATATTTGTAAATAACAGTATTGCTGTATATACATTGATACTATCTGAGTCATTGTCTGGCTAATCCACATTTGCCTACACCACAACAACTCTGCTTAATGTATGTTGAAGGTTTTGTACCGAGACATACTAACAAACTCATTACCCTAATGCAGATTTTGGAGAGGAGAAAGAGGAGAAAGAGGAAAGAGCTCAGAGGAAGCCAGGAGGCTCTGGTGCCGGGTCCCTTCTTCTGCAGAGCAGCCGCCCTCTTCCTACCTTGGTGGGTCTCGACTGTCCAATTGACACCGGAGTCAAATTCCAGCTTTGCGAGGAAGGGGCTGGTGTTGGGTGGGATATCCCTGTCCACAATGCTTAACACCTGGGGCTCTGGATTGTGGCTGCAGATGCTGAACATTCGGGGGTCCGGTTCTGGCCAGTTGTCATTGACGTCCTCCAGATACAGGAGGAGAGTCCCTGTGCCGGTGGCCGGTTCGTTTGCTGGACAGAGGGGGGACGGAGGGTCAGTTCCACATATATATAGACTATATATCCCCCCCCAAGCTCCCCAGAGGTTCGTTTTTGTTCGTTTGGGTGCAAGACAAAATGCAGAGTTTTATTGGGGGGAAGCTGACCATTGTCGCTGGCCACTATGGTGGCTTTGTAGATGTTGTCCTTCACAAAATCTGACTCTCGGTCTAAGAGGGCTCTTGACGTGATCTGGCCAGTTTCAGGGTCAATTTTCAGCCAGCCGGCTGGGTCATTCCTGACAGAGTACCTGCAAGAGAGACAGTCCAGGGTTCAGCCTGCGTCTTTGGGGCATGCGGCCTGCAGACCTTGCTGGATCGTTTCCCCCTGCAAAGGATGGAGCCTGGAACACACCTCTCCCCACGGCCCCCTCCCTACCTGAGGCTCTGCTGCAGGAACCTGTCCGGGTCCTGGGCTGTGTACATAGCTATTTTCTCTCCAATGGCAAGGTCTTCGGGCTGTGACACCTTCAGTTCGGGGGGAACGAAGACGGGGGGCTCGTTTCTATCGCTCACGTTGACGACGACGGTAGCGGTGGAGGTTCTGAGGGGGACTGAGAACTCAACCACGTTCACCACGATCACTTCGAGGTTATACTGCTGTCTGGCCTCGTAGTCCAGTTCCTGGAGGGACAGAAGGGGAGTTGACTCGGTCTGAGTGGAATTCCCCCCGTTGACACTCCAGCAGCGGATGGATGGGGCTGGCAACACCCTGGGTCCTGCTAGCCCCCTCACAGAGGGGTCCACCACCCACCTTTGCCGTAGTCAAAAGGCCGTCGTTGGTCTTGGGGTCAGTAGTGACCGCAAAGTTCCCGTCCTCGTTCCCTTTCACGATGCTGTACTGGGCTTTCCAGGCTGAGCTGTTCTCTTCGTCTGCGTCTGTGACCTTCAGGGTGGCAACCGGGGCCCCCACCTCATTCTCGGGCACAGTCACCTTGTACTGCAAAAGAGACGCAGCCGTCAGAGGGGAGCGAGTGCCTGTCTCTGGGGGGCTGGAGGGAGAGGGGGAAGGTCCCACTCCAAGGAACGGCAGCCCACAGATCCCACCCATGCCTCTGCGGAGGAAGTGGGGACGGGGCTGGGCAGGTGAATTTGGGGTCCCTGGGTGACACAAGCGTGGCCAAGAGTGGTGGGGGGTTTTCCTCCACATTACCATCACGGGGTTGAAGATTGGCGGGTTATCATTGGCGTCGGTGACGGTGATGACAGCCTTCCCAGTGCTGCTTAAGCCTTCTCCCTGCATGTCGGTCGCTTGCAGAACGAGGGTGTACTGGGGGAACCTCTGCAAAGAACCAAGCACACCCCAAGTGACCCTCTGTGCTGGCGGGTGGGAAGGACCTCGGGGGACGGGGGAAGGGCTGCTGCCTAGCCTGACCGGGGGGAGGAGAAGGGAAGGCGGGGGAACGCTTCCGGAGGGGCCCTCCATAGTTTTCCAGAGAGGCAGTGGAGGGGAGGGGGGGAGAGGCTCCTGTTCGGGTCCCCCGACCCTCAAGGGAGCCCTCACGGCTGGGCTCCTTCTCTGAGCTGCCCTGGAGGGCTAAAAATCTCTCTCTTTAGGGGCCAAGGGGGATTCTCCCCTTCCTCACTTGGGATTGAAGCTCTAGAAAATGGACAACACAGACGCGCCCCTCCCCCTCCCTCCCCGGGATTATTTCCACTCTTAGAAACAGCGTGCCTGGACTTCCCCCCCCAACCTCAACCCACCCCATTTACCTCTCGGTCCAGACCGGACACAACCACGCTGATCAGGCCGGTTTCATTATTGATGGTGAATATCTGTCTTTGCGGCTCAGGTTCCTGGCTGAGGATGGAGTAGGTGATGACCCCGTTATAGGACGAGATATCATCGTCTACGTCCGTGGCTGTCACTGTCATCACAGAAGTCCCTGGGGGGGGGAACAAAAGGAGGGGAGGGGCTGTTTAAAGCCTCCCTTGAAACACGCGCTGGAGTCACGCAGGACCCTCCAAGCAACCCACAACACCTCCAGAGGTCGTAGGGGGTGAGCACTGCATCCCGCAGGGGCACGGATGAACAGGCATTGGCCGGACAGCCTGAGGTTGCCGTCCGGGTGGCTTTGACCAGGCTGCCCTTTGTTCCCCAGGGGTGTTGTGCCTGTGCCACAGGGGGCAGCCACGCCACAGGAGGGGGCTCAGGATCACATCCCTACCTGGCTTAGCTCCCTCTTGCACGGACCCTTCGAAGACGCTCTGGGTGAACTGTGGACGGTTGTCATTCTGATCAACAACTTTGACAACCACGTCCATGGGGTCCTCTGCTCTCTGGCCATTGGCAAACACCGCGTGGCAAAGCAGCTGCATGGGAGGCGGAGAAAGGCCATTATTGACCAGGGTCAGGAAGAGAAGCCGGAGACGCAGCCGGGCAGCAGACTTCACGGAGCCCAACCGCTCTTGGTCCCCAGCACTTCCGGCTCTGCAGCGGCTGCCCCAAAGGACGAGGGAGGAGTGGGAAGCCCTCGGACGGAGGGCCCGGGACCTTCTCAGACCCCCTGGAGGCCACCAGGAAAGGACAGGAGACCCACCCAATCCACACGGCCCATTTCCAAGCACGTGGCCCTCCGCACCCAACCAGCGCTGCCCCCCCAAAAGTGAAAGCAAAAGGTGGAAGGGCAGCAGGGGACGTGGACTCACATCGTAGCGTGAAATATCCTCCCTGTCCAGCGGGCGAGTGACCTTCAGCATTCCGGTTTCCCTGTCGATGATGAAGATGCCAATCGGAGGGCTGTCGGCCCCCCGCCCAGTGATGCTGTAGTAGACGGTGCCTTCTTTGTCTTTGTTGGACTTGACCTGGTTGGGGAGATGGGACGGAGGAGGTCAGGGACTGGGTGGGACTGCAGCCCTTCCCACCCTCTGGGGCAGGTGCCGTGGGGGTCTGGGGCTGAGCAGACGGTGGAGTGAGATCCATCCAAGGGGTTCTGATCAGTGGTGAAATCCAATGTTTTAAAACTACTGGTTCTGTGGGCGTGGCTTAGTGGGCGTGGTGGGGCTTTGTGGGCAAGGCAGGGGGAGGAGTCTGCAAAATCCCCATTCCCTCCCCACTCAGGGGCCGCTACTGGATCTCCAGAACCTGGACTTTAGGCTGCCATGTTTGGGGTCCTCCATTGAGGGTCACTTGCTACTCAGGAGGAGAAACTATGCTTAAAACTGGCTCTGTTGTTGAAAAGTGCTGTTGCTAACATGTTGTGAGCCGCTCTGAGTCTAAGGAGAAGGGCGGCATTTTAAAAAAATCGAACAAATAGGTAAGTTTGAAGTGTGCCGGAGAATCCCACCGGGGAAGGTGGCAGAAGCCAAGCCCTTACCGGCAGCAGGTCCTTGGGGAAAGGGCCCCTCTGGTTTTCAGGGGTCAGAATGTCCGGGATGACCCAGTCTCTCTTCTGCCGCCTCAGGCCAGGCGAAGACGGCCTCCCAAAATACAGCGCCCCCACCTGGGCAGACGGGATGGTCTCCTGCGTGGAAGAAAGACAGGACGGCTCTCTCTCTGCTTCTGCCGGCAGGGGAGGGGGGCCAGCCAGGGGAGGGGGGCACTTACCCCGCGAGGGGGCCGCAGCGGGTGGCCCTGGTGGTGGAGCTGGAGGGTCACTCGGGCCGAGTGTTTCCTGCCGGCCAGGTCCCAGGCGTGGAGGAGGAAGCTGAGTTCTTGCTTGTGGAGGTGCAGGGGCCGTTTCACCACCACGGTGCCGTCCGGGTGTAGCGTGAAGTGGGTGTCCTGGGAGAGGAAGGCCCCCAGGCGCCTCCCTGCGCAGCCCTCGAAGCCCACTGGAAGGAGGGTGAGGAAGGCAGACCCTCAGCCGGCAGCCCAGCCAGCCAGGACCCATCGCCTGCCCTCTCTTGCCAAGCTGCCTTGGCTGACTCTGCTCACCAGGGGGCGCCAGTGCAGCACCGCCAGAGGCAGAGGCTGCTTTTCAAAGGCAAACAAGGCTCAGCGGTTTGCCCTGCCGGCTGCCCCTCCCAGCCTCTGCAGGTCCAGCCTCCCTGGGCGCAGGCAGGGCTCCTTGTTAGGAGGCAGGTAAGGGGGGTAGCTGCAGGGGGTCTTGGGCTCCTTTCCTCCAGCCCTCTCAGCCCCCACCCCCATCCCTGCGGGGGGGGGACCGAACTTTGTGGCCTGCCCTTCTTCCTACCCCAGCCCCAGTGTTCGGGCCCAGCAAGGTCAACCCTGCAGGAAGGGGGAGCCCAGGAGATGCGCCGATTGCAGCCTGGTCCGTTCCCATCATCCCCTGCCAAGAGGCCCCTTTGATGAGGGCGAGAGGCTCCTCTGCAAGGCCCCTCCCCCAAGGGAGGGCAGCCCCTCCCCCTTCTCTTCACAAGCAGATCCCTGGTCCCTGGCTGGTCCAGAGAAAGAGAGAGACCCCAGCCCCTGGCCAGGCGGATTCTACCTCTTTCCAGCATCTGATGCTTTAAAATATGCAGCCCCTGATTGGCAACCGAGGTTCTCTCCATTCTTCCCCACCGGTCAAACTCCAAACTGACCGGCCAGGCTGGGCTCACACCACACACGAGCAGGTTGCGGCCCGGGAGGCAGATTCACGTTTGTTAGACTTGCTGGGTGGGAAGGTTTGCCCCCCCCCCCCCCGTGCAGCTCAGAGGCAGGAGAGACAAGAGCCCCCTTCCCTGTGATGGCTGGCGGAGGCCGCAGTCCCAAGAGCAGCGGGTGTTGCACAAGGGGAGACGCCACAGACCCCCAACCAAGCCAACCAACACCGACGGGACTCCCCAAAAGGCAGCAGCAACCGAAGGAGAGGCCGGACCAGCAAAGGTCCTGCAGCTGAATCAATGGGGAAGGGGCTGCATGGGGGAAGGGCAGCCTTGCCAAGGAATAACACCCCCCCACTGCAAACTCCCCCCCTCCCAGGTCGAGAGACCCCCAGGGAGGTTGCGGTTAGTAACAGCTGTGCACCCAAATCCTGCCCCCACAGAGCCAAACACGCCAAGGAGGGGGCCAGCGGCAGGCAGACCACGACTGGTGGAAACAGGCTTGAAACTTTGGGTCCCTTTAAGGAAACCAAAGCAGGTTCACTTCCCCTCAGGAGAAGAATGCTCCCAGCTGCACCTGCAAAGCCAGCCCCTCTCCCCTCCGGCCACCCCCACCCCCCACTGGACCAAGCAGTCCAGGGAACTGCCCAATGCCAAGGAAGCCCCCTTTGGCTCCCAATGACCCACCTGACATGCTAATGTGGCCAGTGTCCTGGAGGGCGAGTGCCCCTCGTGTGGCCCCCCAGGCTGCTATGGGTCAGCGGATGGCCTGCCCCTCCATCTCCTGGCTCCGAAGGGGAGCCACTTGAAAGGCAGAATCAGAACCAGGCGATGGGGAGGCTGGGAACCCGCAGGGGAGGGGTTTTTCCCTGCAGATGTGGGGGCCACATTTCCCTAAAGCTCCCCCCTCCCCCCAAGATATTCCCGCCCCCTCTTGGCTTCTCCAGAGGCCACCTGAGCTTTGGGGCCTCCTTCTAGTCTCTCTCATCCGCTCTGGGGGCTCCATCTCTTTCCCCCAGAAGCAGCTGGGAGGGGCCATCTGAGAGGGAGGCTGGGCTCCCCCCTCCATGCACCCCTCCCTCCCTCCCTCCCTCCCTCCTTTGGCACTGGGGCCCCAGGGAGGCTCCGCCCTGGACTCCAAAGCCCAGAAGCCACCTGGGCACAGAGCATGTGTGTTTGTGTGTGTTTGGGGGGGGGGGAAGGCAGAGGGCGTAGAGGAGCTGAATCCGGTTCCTCCAGCTGGGCCACTTTGGGGGGAGCAGCGCTCGCTCACTCGCTCGCTGGCTGGCTGGGTCCCATGCCTGGGCAGGAGAGGGTTTGCCTCACCCTGGGAGGGGCCTCGGTCTCTCTCCCCCCCCACCCACCGCGTGCATCTATGCAAGCCCAGGCAGGCTCCACAGGGGTGTGTGTTCCCATTGCAGGCCTGGCCTCAGCGCTGGAAGAGGCCAAGAGGGGGGGAAAGGGGGGCTCCAGAGGAAATCCCCTCCCCACCGGACCCCCAACCCCAGGCTCCCCTGCACAGTCTAGTAGCTGGGACATACACAACCACTGCTAGGTCAATTCTCGAATGCAGCTCGTCTGCCTGGAATCCATTGTGACTATGTCTACACCTGTCTACCCACCCACCTACCTACTTTGTGTGTGTATGTGTGTGTGTGTGACGGACATGGAGGCCATTGAACGAGTCCAGAGGGATATTTCACGAGACAGACAAAGGCTCCAGCGCTCTGCTCGCAATGGAATCCCTTCTGCCACCAGAGCTGAAATTTTGGACCTGGGCAACCTAGAACTACGCCGCCTACAGTCTGACCTAAGCGCAGTACGCAACACTGTCTGCCACAACCTCTTGGCTGTCAACGGCTCCTTCAGCTTCCATACAATAATAATGCACGGGCACACACTCGATGCAAACCCAAGGTAAACCGCTCCAAACTCTGTTGCAGAAACTCCAACTTCAACCTGGAATGTTCTACCGGGCTCCGTTGTTGCATCCTCAAGGCCCCCCAGCTTCAACCTCAGACCCCATTCCTAAGAGGTCCGTAAGGGGGGCCTGCATAAGCGCACCAGCATGCCTACCGTCCCCATTTATTCGTACCTGTTTCTTATGCGTAGGCTTATACCTGTTTATACTGATGCGTTCATGTGTTATGTTCATGCTTATGCTTCTCTCTCCTACATGCGCCACAAACTGAGAAAACTAAACCAAAACTAAACCAAGGTGCCGGAATGGGGGGAGAGTGGGAAGCCTCGTTGCAGGGCATGAGCCCCCCCTCCGTCTCCTGAGTTGGGGGGGGCTGGCAACCTCTGGAGCCTCCTTCCACTCTGAGGGGATTTGGGTGAAGGGAGCAAAGGAGAGCCCCCCCCAGACCGGCCCAGAAAGGCTCTCAACCAGCAGGAAGGGGCCTCTGCATTTACAGGTGGGGGGAGAGGTTTTGGGGCCAAACCCACGGAGCCCCTGGAGGCTTCTCGGATGGTCTTCTCCTTGGCAAGCAACGTTTTCATTCCAGCCCGACCTTCACTCCCTCAAAAAAGAAAGTTGTTGGCTGTTGTTGTTTTTAACGTGGCAAATCTTGTGATTTTATTTTTGTGTTTCCTCAGTTTCCTTATTCAAAAGTGGCTGAAAGGCACATTTTCTGGGTTTCGGAGAATCCCAACCACAGCGGGGGCAGGTTCAACTGGGTCTCTCCAGCCACGGTACACGAGGGTCGCCCTTCTGCTCTTCTGCCCCTCTTTCCTGGCAGTGGGGGGGCCTCTCGTGCTTCTCTGCAAGACCCACAGCCTCAAACCTCAAAAGCGGCCCACCCCCCATTTCACCTCCAGCAACCCAGGCCACTGCCCCCCCAATCCTTTCCACGGTATAAGGGGGAAGCCCTAAACCCCTCGCCTGAGTCTGAATCAGCTCTGCCCCCCACCCACCCCGGCTGCCTTGCCCCCCCCCGAGAAGATGGGGGGAAGAGGGGAGAAAGGGCTAAGAGCCCCCCCCCCCCGCCCTTTAAAAGCCAGATTTCACCTCTGCTCAGAACTACAAGCCAAAAGTCCTGGCTCTCCAACAGGGAAAGGCAGCAATGAAGAGAGGAACGGGGGGGGGGGGGGCTCCTATGGATTCTGAAAAGTCAGGATGAACCAGCCAACCCCCCCCCCCCACCCGGCCAATGCAAGGCCAAATATGGGCAAAGCTTCCTCCCTCCCTGCCTTTATCAGGGAAAGCAAATAACCTTCGTCATCTTCCTGCATTCCAGCTCAGGGCTGGGCGCCTCAGAATATACGATAGACACAAAAAAGGCCCCACTTCCTCATCAGGCCAGGTTAAGCAGAAAAGAGTCACGGGGGGGGGGAGGCTCTTGGGGGGGCACTAAAGGGAAAGTCCTGGTTCAGAGCACATTCCAAGATACTGAGGAACTCATGGCCACAAGATGCACGCTGGGCACCATCTAGAAAGCAGGGCATGTTAAAAGTATTTCTTGTTCTCTCTGGAATTTTATTTATTGCTTGTTTGTTTTGTGAAGTAAATATTGGTGGTATACAAAGATATAATATTTATATACATGAAACTAGTAAAAGAAACACTAGGACAGGGGACGGGAGGCACAATGGGGCACTTATGCAGGGCCCTTAATATTCCTCCCATTTGTATTAATATTACATGATGTTTGTCCATTTCTGGGCAGCAGAAGGAGGAAGAACCCACGTGGTGCTGCCCCCAGGGGTTCAGAGCTGCAGGATTGCCCCCCCTCATTTAGCGTTGAAGAAACCAGCTGACGGACATCCCCCCCCCTGCTTGTGGCACCACCGTTTGGGTGTTTGGCAGCCACGAGGGGTTTTTTGATGGCTGCAGGGCCCCGGAGTCATGTGATCTCCTTCCCAGCCAATGGGGGAAGCCGGATTCACTTAGTGACCGCGTGGTTCACTTAACCGCTTCAGGGACTTGCTTGGCAACAGGTGGCAAAGAAGGTCATAGAACCAGGGACCACTCACTTAAACAGCTGCAGTGGAAATTCTGGCCCCAGCGGTGGTCATAAGTGGGGGAGGGGGCTACCCGATCGCCAACTGGCCAGGAGCAAGGAACAGAGTCCAGGGAGCCACCAAGGCCTCTGGGCCGGCAAAGCCCCCCTTCTTCTGCCCAGCCAGGCCCCTCCCTTTTTCAGCCCCACCACCTGTGCTGAGCCCTGCCTGTCCTCCCCCCTCCCCCGCCTGCCCAGTGACGAAAGGAGCCACCGCCTCGCCCCCTCCAGCCGCCAGAGGAGGAACTGGGAAGGTCAGACGGTGCCTTCGATGTGTCAAAGGAGGCGGGGGGGGGGCAAATCCCCCTCGCGGGGCAGAGTCAGACTCTCGAGCAGTGACCTCACCCGGGAGTTTCACCACAGCTTTCCCAGTTGCAGGACAAGGGTTTCACCTGAAGGCTGATTCAGAGGACGGAAGCCTTTGCCAGCCTGGTGGGACTTTCCTGAAAAGCCTCCCAGAAATCGGGAGAACTGGGTCAGCTGGAGGGGGTGGGGGGCCAACCCTGGAAAGGCAGCAGAGGACGGAGGGGGGAGGAGCCCCAGGTGCCTGCGCAAAGCTTCCTCTCTCTGCCCACAGCCTTAGGCCCACCGGGGGGGGGGCACAAGGCTCACTGAGACCCAGATGGCATCACCCAGTTAAGCTGAGCTATGGTACCAGCAAGGAGGCTGCCCAGCCCCCAGGATGCCTTGAGCCCCTTGGCCCTGCGGGGGTCTGGGGGAGGGGGGTTTCAGTGGGACAATTCCCTGCGAGCATTAATTTGCAGAGGCGGGTGGCGCTCTGCCCCTAATTACAAGACAGCCTTTGCTCCCGGGCCTCCTTTCAAGTAGGACCCCAGTGGGACCCGGCCCCCTCCCTGCCAGGTCTGAGGGCCGGTCTGAGCCCTGGCTGGAGGGGGTTCCCCCCTGGGGTGGCCTAATTACACCCACGCCCAAACCACCTAGTGTGCGCGCTTGGAGCCAGCTGGCTGTCCTCTCTCGTGGGCAGAGATGGGGCCCCCGGGGCTCTGAGCGCCAGAAGGGCCTTTCCTGATCATCCACTCTCCTTTGCAGAAGGTGTGCAGCCAGGTCAGCAGAAGACCAGGTGCTCCATCGCTCATGCAACCAACACCCTCCGTGCTGCTAGGATTTTCTTAGGCAGCTTCTTGTGGACATATTGGATTTCTGAGATATGCCAAGTATCTCTGAGCCAAGATTTTGAAACAAACCATCTTATAAACAGCCTTCAAAGGCAGATCAGAGATGGCTGCCCTCAAGAGGGTGGACATCTGGACAAAGGAGACTGATTAATAATAATAACAACAACAGAGTTGGAAGGGGCCTCCGAGGTCTTCTAGTCCAACCCCCTCCTTAGGCAGAAAACTCTACACTACTTCAGACAGATTACCCAACATCTTCTTAAAAACTCCCAGTGTTGGAGCATTCACAACTTCTGGTGGCAAGTTGTTCCACTGATTAACTGTTCTAACCCTCAGGAAATTTTTCCTCAGTTCTAAGTTGCTTTTCTCCTTGTTTATTTTCCACCCATTGCTTCTTGTTCTACTCTCAGGGAGAGAATAGTTTGACTCCCTCTTCTTTGTGGCAGTTGCTGAGATATTGGAAGGCTGCTCGGGTGTCTCCCCTGGTCCTTCTTTTCATCAAACTAGATATACCCAGTTCCTGCAATTGTTCTTCATATGTTTTAGCCTCCAATCATCTTTGTTGCTCTTCTTTGCACTCTTTCTAGAGTCTCCATATACTTTTTGTGTACTTGTGGCAACCAAAATTGAATGCCGCATTCCAAGTGTGGCCTTACCAAGGCCTCATAAAGTGCTATGAACACTTCACATGATCTTGATTCTCTGCCTCTGTTGATGCAGTCTAGAACTGTGTTGGGTTTTTGGGCAGCTGCTACACACGGCTGGCTCCTATTTAAATGGTTGTCCACTAGGACCCCAAGATCCCTCTCACAGTTACTACTGTGGAGCAATTCACCACATAAACTCTACCTGTGCATCTTGCCTAAATGTAGAACTTTACTTTTTTCACCCTTGAATTTCATTTTGTTAGACGGCACCCCATGTTCAAGTCTGTCCAGATTCTTCAGATTTAAGGCTCTGGTGGATTTAAGGCCACCAAGTCCATCCAGGCGCAAATCAAGGCTGTGCCCCGTCTGACTGAACCTCTTGCAAAACAGCTGGAAGTGATGGCACAAAAGTCGCAGGAAAAACCCACAGGAAGGAGCCCCACCAGAGATGCCCTGGGACTGAGGCTGGAGCAGCAAAACTTGACTCAGCTTCCTTCAAGTGTTGCAATGTGCGCATCATAAAATATTGCATGCGTAGCATACACGTTATTCACATGCTATGTCACAAAACACTCGGTTCGAAGGGGCCGTTGAGGTCATCAGTCTCAGCTCAGCAGAGGGAACCTCAGACACGCTCCCCCAATGGCCGCCCAGCCTCCAACCAGCCCCATTATCTGCCCAAGGGGAGCCCCCTCGCATGCAGACCCCCTGGGAAACCACAGAGGGGACCCAGGAAGGATGGAGTCCTCAGGAAAACCTCTCAAGGGGGCAGCAGGCCAAGGGCACTCAGAAAGAACGGCCCCCTTTTTTCTCCACTGGGTCCGGCATTCGGCTCTCGGAAAAGGCATCACGTGACAAAGGACTCAGCTCAGCCCCTTTCAATGTTTGACACCACACCTTAAAACTGTCAAGAATCAAAGGTCAAGTCCTTTTGTTATTCACAGCAGTGGATCGGTAACAGCTCCAGTTCAGAGTGGAAAAGAAAGCCAGGGAGCTCTGGAGTGGGCGATTTGTCCAAGAAAGGTCCCTGCGGAGGCCGGTGGCCTAAGAGGCTGATTGAAGGGACTCTTAATCTTAACCAGGTCCGGCCTAAGGAAGCTTTCCTCTCTCCTAATGCCCAGCAGCACACAGACCAGACCAGCCTAGAGACACCTGCGCTCACAAGTTCAAGGCCACAGAAACGGATTCCAGCCCTCTCCCCCTGGGTGGCTACATCCAGGACCCAATTTTTCTGCCCTGTCATTTGGAGCTACGTGCAACTCCCAGGTTTCCCAGCACTTCTGGAAGGCACCTGGGTAGAAAAGCTGGTCGGACATCTGAGCAACCCACTAGACGGGTTTTGCTCTGCTGGGGGCTTTGACAAGGCTGCGTCTGCAGATGATCCACAAGGGCTTAAAGCAGGGGTCGACAAAGTTGTTCAGAATCTAGGAGCCAGCCAAAAAATTTAGGAGCCAGAATTTTTTTTAAGCAAACTTGGTTTTTTGCCGAGTCTCCACCTGACATCGCTTTCACCCCCTCTGTCTCCTCCTTCCTCTCTCATCTCTTTCCTTCCTCTCCCTCCCTTTCTCTCTTTCCTTTCTCTCCCTTTCTGTCTATCCTTTCTATCTCTCACCCCTTCTCCCTCTTTCATTCCCTTTCTCTCCCTCCCTTTCTCTCTCATTCCTTTCTCTCCCTCTTTCCTTCCTATCTCTCTTTCTTTTTCTCCCTCCTTCATATCTTCTTTCTCTCCCCCTTCCTCCCTCTTTCCTTTCTACTTCTTACTCTTTCTTTCTCTCCCTCCTTCATTCAATTTTCTCTCCCTCCCTTTCTCTCCCTTTCTCTCTCTTTCCTTTCTCTCCCTCCCTTTCTCTTCCTTTTTCTCTATCCTTTCTACTTCTTACTCTTTCTTTCTCTCCCTCCTTCATTCAATTTTCTCTCCCCCCCCTTCCTCCCTCTTTCCTTTCTCCCCCTCCCTTTCTCTTCCTTTTTCTCTATCCTTTCTGCTTCTTACTCTTTCTTTCTCTCCCTCCTTCATTCAATTTTCTCTCCCTCCCTTACTCTCTCTTTCCTTTCTCTCCCTCCCTTGTTCTCCCCTGGGGCTGCCTGTGCCTGCCCTGCACCACCCAACACGGACGGACAGCCCCCGGTCGTCGGTTCGTCGCCCCCCACCCCCCCCACGGAGGGAGATCAGGCTGGCGAGGGCGGTAGAACTACGTCACCAGCCACTGGAGGGAGATCGGGCTGGCGGGGGCGGCGAATCCACCTCCCCAGCCGCGCGGAGGGAAATCCGGTAGGCGGGCGGGTGGCCGCGGCTCCCTGCGCGCCCCTGGAAAAGCGTACAGGGAACGGTGCCCGGGGCCGCTTTAGCCGCCCCCCCCCGCCATCTCCCCGCGACTGCCTGTGCCGCTGCAGCCGCGGCCCCCCCCCCCGCTCCCACCGCCAGGAGTATAAATCCTTCGCTCCCACCGCCAGTGCCCTCCCGCCGGGCAACCAAAGGACACTTGCCGTGCCGGTGCCTCCGACCTTCAGCAGGGCGGGCGCTGCCGTGCCGGTGCCTCCGACCTCCCGGTTCCTGCTCGATGCCGCGGTTTCTGGCACTATCCTGCTGGGCCCCAAAGAAGGAAGGCGGGAAAAAGGCGCGAAGAATGGAGGTCTCCTTCCTGCCTGCCTTCTTTGGGACCCAGCAGGAGAGCGCCAGAAACCGCGGCATCGGGCAGGAGCGGAGAGGTCAGAGGCACCGCAGCGCCCTTCTAGGCGCCAGACAACATTTTCTAGGCGCCACTGGCGACCAGGCGCCTGGGTTTGTCGAACCTTGGCTTAAAGGGCCCCAAAATTATCCATGAAACTCTTAGAATGCCGGCAAATGTCTCGTGCCTTTGTTCTGTAGGCAGCCCAGAAAATACTTTAAATTCTTAGGCACAGACTGGACATTTGTCAGCCCCCAAGTGGGCATGTGTGCCATGGAAAACCCGTTGTAGTTTCTTTGACCCCGAGTGCAGTTGCACTTTCAAAGTCCTGCTATGTGAAAACGAATCCAGGGCCTCCTCGAAATTAGCCCAATGCCAACACCAAAACACAGTCAAAACGTTCCACTCAGTTTCTCTTCATTTCACATTTATCAGCAACTGAGCCACCTGAAGACCTTTCCGAACGGCTCCTCCCACACCTGCCACACTCTCTTCGTCACCACTAGCAAAGCACACCTAGGAAACCGAAGGAGCTGGCGCTAAGGGTTCCCGAAAACAGAAAGACGTTACGGGATGAAATGCGAATCCCAACGTGGTGCCCGGAGAGGAGCGGAGAGGCTGGGCCTGGAACGGACTCTCCAGTTGCGTTTGGCTCTCCCGCTGCAGCCTCAGGCCCCGGAGGGGAGCAGGGGAAGTGCCCGGTCAAACAACCAGCACCAACACAGTGTGGCAGGGGAGGGTTGGGAAGCCAGTTTGGGCCCCTGCTTGGGGAGGGGGGGCTTGTGCTGAGAGGCAAGGTCAGCTCAGAGGGACTTTTGGAAGCAGAGCCGCTCAGTCGAGTAAATGATTCACCCGAGGCTGTTGACACCCGCCAGGGGCAGCCACCACCCCGTCCCAGGCTCCCCCCCCAACGGCTGGAGGGCCAGCAGGAAGCCAGAAGCGACCGTCAGAGTTCAAAAGGAGCTGGCGTACGCACACACACCTCACGCAGCCTGTGGAGGCCCAGCCCTGCACAGCTGCGAGACGCAGGCCCCTCCCCCACCTGCCAAGCTCCACCTTGCTTTGCCAACGGAGGAAAAGGAGGCCAGGTGGAAACGACCTGAGCCCGCAGGTGGCCGTGCCCGGCTCCAAGGGCTGCTTCCCCGCCGTCTCTGTCACTCGGCTTTAAGTGGGAACAGTTTGGCTTTCTTGGGGTGTCACTTCGGGAGAAGTCTGAGGCTTCCCCTTTCGTCTCCCTCGGCCAGCCACCGGGGCCTTCCTCTGACACCCTGAACGGCCCCAGACAGGAAGTCTGGGGACTTTGTTTATTCATTTATTTGGACTTCTCCAGGGGAATCAGGGCGGCTCACAAAATAAAATTGATACAAAACACTAAATTGATGAAACCCAAATATAAAACCTAAATAAACCCCAGACATTTAAAACCACTCAACCAAATTCATCCCAATTGCAGCCATGCTATCAGCCGGAGCACAATGTTATTTTTATTTATTTGCAACCTACGTTTCTAAGTTGCCAACAAATCTGGTACAAGGTTTCAAACCAGAACCCATGTACTGAAGCCACTAATAAAGAGACAACAACAACTCTGGAGGTGGACATTTTTCTTGGAAATACTTTCAAACTGCCTCACTGCACCAAATTCTAGACGGATGCAACATTATTTTAAAACTTTGCCAGAAAACAACAATTAAAAACAAAAAGAAAATAAATTAGTAAACAGTAGAGTCAACCCTTGCCGGTAAAGTGCTCGGCCTAATGGAGCCGAATGAGCTTTTGAGGACTGAGATTCATCCTTCCGGAGGAAAACTCCCACTTTTAATGGTCCTCTGTCTTCAGAGAGGCCAACACATCCATTGCACAGATTCCCCCAAGAGCTGCCACTTTCCCTTTCAGAAGGCAGGCGGGGGAGACGGGATCTGAACAACCCTCCAACCCACCCAGCAGCAGCAACAGTAGCAGCTGCCGATCTGGAAGAGGGGAGCGCCAGTCACTCTCCCCCTCAGCCCCCCCCCCAAATAACTGGGCAGCCCCCAGCGGGCATCTCACCTCGGCCCAAGATCCGGCCCCTCTCCAAGTCCCGCCTGGGCACCTGGAACACGAAGGCCTCCGAGCTGAATCCTGGCCGGCAAGAGGCCCCATCGTGGCTCAGCCCCCTTTCGCCCTGGGGAGTCAGAGAGGAGTGTGAGGGCAGGTGGGGGCCCGGGCAGAAGGAGCCTGGGCTGCGGAGCCCCTTCTAGGCCCCGGTCAAACCCCGGCGGGACCCCCTCCCTGGGGCAAAGCCTCCCAAGGTCCCGGGGGAGCGGGAAGGCTCTGGGCGGACGAAGGCGAGGGGTCGAGCCGCGGGGGAGCGGCAGTGGGCGGGCGGGGAAGGGCACCCGGGAGGCCGCCAGAAACCAGCCGCTGCTTCGGAGGGTCCCCAACGGGGGCGAGCGGGCGCGAGGGGCCCCCGCCCGTCTTACCTGAAGTAGCAGCAGCAGCAGCGCGAGTCCCGCTTGTGTCCCCATCGTAGCCGGAGGAGGTGCGTGCCGTCGCCTAGCCGAGCCCGCAAACTTTGCCCCGGCCAGCCTGCTGCTCCGGTTGCG
This sequence comes from Erythrolamprus reginae, assembly GCF_031021105.1. NCBI lineage: Eukaryota > Metazoa > Chordata > Lepidosauria > Squamata > Dipsadidae > Erythrolamprus > Erythrolamprus reginae. The sequence goes on from NC_091958.1 coordinate 327,460, forward strand.
GCAGGTGAGGCTCCGCCCGCGCTGGAAGCCCCGCCCCAGGAAAAGGGGGAGGCGACCCTCGGCCCCGCCCCGCCCGGCTCTGCGCCGCGGGCTCGGCAGGTGCGGCCGGACGGGGTGGGCCGAGTGGTCCTCGCGCGCTCCCTTTCGACCGCCGAAGGACCCGCCGGCTGCGGCTTCCGGGACCCTCCGCCCAAGTTTTGCGGGCAGAAGGGTGGGCGGCTTCCGCGGGCAGCGCTGGGCTGAGTCGCATGGGAAGAGCGGCGGGCAATTGCGCCCCCGGGGGGAGGAGGAAGGGGCAGCGGGGCCGTCGGAGGAGCGCAGGGCAGCCCGGTCCCTTCCGTCGGAGCGTCCAGAGGGCGCCAAGCGCTGTGCCGGCCTTGCTGACTGAATCGCTGCCGGTGGGCGGGCGGCCCCGGAGCTGTCGGGCCCTTTGGGCGGCGGTCGCGAGCGCTTCTCCCCCGGGGACCCGATCCTTCCGCGGGCCCGCCCCGAGCGTCCATTGGCGGCCCGCCTCGCGCAGCGGCAGGAAAAACCGGCGGGGCGAGCACGCCAAGGGCCCGTGGGAAGCGGGAGAGGGCGGCTCTTCTCTGCCTCCCGCCGTGGGGGGCGAGGCTTTGTCCAGCGGGCCCAGGGGTCTCCGCCCGTCCCGGGGAAATCGCCCTAGCTGGGTGAGGGGGACCGGTTGGCTTCCCCAGAGGAGCTGCAGCCCCGGCTTCTCTCTGGCGCCCCAGAACAAAAGGAACCGAGCAAGTAAAGGGAGGGAGGAGGGGGAGCTCTGCGAAAGTCCCTCGAAGGGAAGAGCTGGAAGGAGAGAGGGGGGTGCGCTGCAGCCTTCGGGTGGGAAGGACAGGCAACTATTGGGGAGGGGAGGGAGGGGGTCTTTGGGGAGAGCCAGGAGCTTCTGCCCCACCCAGGCCCTTTGGGGAAGGCTGGCAACAGCTAAGAGGGGCCGATGGTTCCCTCAGAAAACAGGAGACGGCTCTCTGGAGCCCTTTTTTTCTTATTAAAAATGTTTATTAAAACTTTACATCCCGATTGTCCAGCCCTTTAGTGACCATCAAGGTATTTCACACATGCTATAAAAAGAGGAAAGAAATCAAGTACTAACTAACATAGGAGAGGCAGAGGGGCAGCCCCTCCAGCCTCCCCCAGGACAGAGCCCCCTCGAGCCCCCTCTGCCCAGGAAGCAGAGCCTGGGCTGCCCCTCTGCAAAGACGGTCTGTCTCCTGGAGACCCCCCAAGTCCGCAGCCGCAAACCCTTTGGTGGCGGAGGGGGGGCAGCAGTGGTGCTCAGCCCGGCTTCTTCAGGGAGGGGTTTGTCTGCAGGGGGAGGCCCCCTAGTCCGCCACGCCTCCCCCGTAGAGGTCTGCCAGTTTCTGGAAGCGGCTGCCCCACTCGTGCAGGTAGTCGTAGTCCTGGTCCTGGTCTCCGCCGGAGGAGTTGAGGGAGCTGAGGGAGCCCCCCTCGGAGCCCCCGCCCTCATAGTCGAAGACCAGCAGGGAGTCGTAGGGGGGCGCCGTGGGGTCCAGGTCAGCCGCCTTCAGGTTCTGGGTGGGGAAGGAGGAAGCAGGTGTCTGTGGGGCAGGGGAGCCTCCAGGACTTCAGGGGCTTCCTCATCCCGGCTGATCCGGGCAGGGCTGCCCCGTGAGAGACCCCCCCTCCAGGCTTGGTGCTCAAAGGAGTGGGCCCCACCAGGAAAACCAGGGGCTACAACACCAGCCTTAAAATGGGGGGCAGATGCTTCTAGAGTCCTTCTCTCAATAGTTTTACTACATTTATTTCTATACCGCCCCTCTCCGGAGACTATCACACACACACACACTCACTCACAGACGGGGCCCTGGGGGCGGCTCTGGCTGCTTGCAGAGGGCAGGAGACCCAGCTGGGCAGGCCCCCCCATGCAGAGCGCAGCAGAGCCGGGGGGGGGACAGCCTCCCTCACCTCGCAGATGAAGTTGCCGATCTCATCAGGGTTGGCAGGGCGGGGGCGATACTGAGGGGCCGGCAAAGGGCCCGGCACCACGTCATTCCGCAGGAGGACCTCTGGCCGGGGGTCCAGGCCCCTGTGCAGCTGGCTGAGGTCATAGTCCTGGGGAGGCAGGGAAGGAGCGGTGGGTTGGCCAAGGGGGGCACGCGCAGAAGCTCCCCCAGCCCCTTCCGCCAGCGCAGCCTGATCCTGGGCAAAGCTCGCACCCCTGAGGCCCAGTCACAAGGGGAGCTCGGCCCTTCCTGGGGGGGGGCTCCCACCTGGTCCTCCTCGCCCCCTCCTTCCTCGCCATAGTAGAAGATGTTGTCCCGCGTGTCGTCCTCCGGCAGCAGCAGCGGCTCCTTCACCACCTTCCTCCTCCTCGCGAAGAGCAGCAGCAGCAGCAGCAGGACTGGAACACAGAACCCGCCCAGGGTCAGTGGGCGCTTCTGCTGAAGTCGCAGCCGAGGGAGGGAGTGCAGCTCAGGCAGACCCCCACCTTGCTACAGCCCCAAGACCCAACCGCCACTCTCCCATGGTTCTAGTCCTCAGTACTAGGGGAGTGGCATGCAGAAGTAATTCAAACCCACGGCTTCTTCACGCGGCCTGGAAAGACCCCGCTCTGCCTCGCTGGAAAGGCCCCTCCCCCACGAGCGTCCAGGCTGACATGTGGGGAGTCTACCATCCCGTCCCCCCCACGGGCAGCCCTGGCCCTACTCACTCAGGAGGGCCAAGGCGGCCCCCAAGGCAGCCAGGATGACGGGGGTCCCAGGGATGCCCGTCTGCCCCTGTGGACACTCCTCCACCTCCAGCGGCCCCTCGCACTCGCAGATGGTGGCCCGCAGGGTGGTCAGCTGCGCCTTGCCCGGCTGGTCCAGGAGCCGCAGGTGGACGTCGTAGGCCTCGGGCTTCAAGGGCCTCAGCAGCCTCAGGACGGCTATCTCCCCTGGAAGAGGCAGGAGGGGGTCAGGGCCCGAGTGGGGCTCCCGGGGGAACAAGGCCCAAACGCTCCTCCTGGGGGAACCACCCCGCCTGGCGGACCAAGGGACGGGTGACGGGGCCCAAGTGGAGAAGCCGGGCTGGGCCCCACGTGTTGGGAGACAGCCGCCCACCTCCACTGTCCATTTCGACCGCCCAGTTCTCCTCCGAACTGTGCGCCAGCTCCGCCTGGAAAGGGGAGGTGTGGGGCGGGAGGTCCTTGTCCGAGATGCGCAGCTGCTGTGGGGCCGGGTCACGGTTGCAGACGGTGAACTTTCTCCGATCGGGCTCCGGCCCATGGTCGTTCACGTCCAGGAGGGTCAGCAGCAGCGTCCCCGTCCCAGTCTTGGGGGGGCTTCCTGGGGGAGGGGGAGGGGGGCCATGCCTGAAACAGAGCAGCCTCCACAGGCTCCAGGCTGCTTCTCTTCCGCCCCCCCAAAGCCCCCCTCCCGCCACATCTCGCCCCGTTTCTCCCCCAAGGATCCAGTCTCCGGGGGCTGCTTTGCCTGCCCAGCGAGTGCCCGCCGGCCTCAGCCGTGGCAAAGCATGGCAGAAAGAACGGGGCACAGTCGGGCATCAAAGCTGAATCAGTGGACAGTAGCTCTTGGAGGGGGCTGCAAGGCCCCCTGCAGGGACCACCACTCCCCCTCACTCGCAGAGGCTGGTTCTCATGACCGGCAGCCTCCGCAGGCGTCCACCATGTGCCCCTCACATGGCAGCTCTCAAGCCACTCAGCTCAACAAAGGAGCCCTTGATTCCCCAGCCACGAGCGGGAGGGGGGAGGCTTTGGTGGGGGGGCCCCTCCCTCCTCTGCCCAACATGACTTACCATCATCTGCCGCCAGCACCAGAGCCTGGTAGGTGCTGTTCTGGACGAAGCGGGACTCCCGATCTAGGGGTGCCCTGGCACGGATGAGGCCGGTTTCTGGGTGGATGTCCAGCCACTGGGCAGGGTCATTGCCCAGCCAGTACCTGCAGGGAGAGCAGACCCGGGCTGAGCGAGGGAGGGGTGCCGGCCGGGAGGACCCTCTGCTTGGCTGCAGGAGAGCTTGGCCCCTGACTGGCGCTGGGCTGGCTGGGCTGCCGGGAGGTGAGAAAAGAAGAGGAGCCGCAGAAGGCCAAGGGGCAGCCCCCCTCTGGGGAAGGTCTCCAGTGGCATTCAGGCTGTTGCTCCCTTCAGGTTCCCCATGCAGGCCCCCCATGAAATCTATCCCCCCCACAAGTGGCTCCGTGCAGTCCTTCCTCTGCCCTGCCTTCCCATGAACCTGGGGGGCCCAGAAGTGGTGCTGCCCAGGTAGCCTCTTCGTCCCAGGAGCTGCAGGTGCTGTGGGTCCCTCCAGCTGCCCTTCTCTGGAGGTCGTGGGGGCGGCACCCATCTCGGCTCACCTGAGGCTCTGGCGCTGGGCCGTGTCTGGGTCTCGTGCTGTGTAGGTGGTGATGTTCTGCCCCTCGGGGCCCTCCTCCTCCGAGACCTTCACCTTCAGGACCGGGGGCGCAAAGATGGGGGCCTCGTTCACATCCACCACACGGATGGTCACGGTGGCTGTGGAGGTGGGCAGCTTCACCGCAAAGGGCACCTCGTTGGCCACTGCCACCTGCAGAGTGAACTGACCGGCCGTCTCAAAGTCCAGCGCCTAAAACGAAAGGCGGAGAAACCTGGGGGTGAGGGGGCAGCTGCCCAGTTAAGGGAGGGGACAAGCCTCCATCCGGTCACCCGAACCTTGGCAACTTTGAGTTGTGTGGACTTCAACTCCCAGAATTCCTGTGCCAAGCTTGTTAGCTGAGGAATTCTGGGAGTTGAAGTCCACATGTCATAGAAGAGCCCACTTTGCGTACCCCTGCCCTAGCCAGTCCCTCTTTGCACACACGCATGCACGCACGCACGCGCACACACACATAAGCTTGATTCCCGGAAGGCGCTGCAGTCTGTGCCTACTTTTGCTGTGGTCAGGATCCCTTCGTTGGTCTTTGGGTCAGTCGAGATGGAGAAGAGCCCTCCTCCGTTGCCCTGAACGATGCTGTAGACGGCACGCCAGGCAGGCGAGTGGGGCTCGTCCTTGTCCATCACAGCCAGCCTCACCACCTCCACACCTGCCAGGTTCTCCGCCACCTCTGCGGAATACTGGGGGGGGGGGGTGTAAGCAGCCCACTGAGAGCCTGAAGGACAATGAGCTCCCCTCTCCGTCCTTTGGCAGCTCAGGGGGCTGGAGGGGAGGCAGCGCTGCCCACCCCTCCATCGGCCCACCTGGCTGTCTATGGGGGAGAGCATCAATATAGCCAAGCCCAGAGGGGAGGGGGGCAGGCAGCTGGACACGGCTGGGCTGGGCCCCTTCGAAGCCTCCCACGAAGCTACAAGACCCGTTCAGCCCCAGTTCGGAATTGCAGCTTCACACCGCTCCTGCTTCTGCCCTGAGCCCAGCTGAGCTCCTCTCCTCTGCCCCCCCCACGCCTGTTCCCGGGAAGGCCCCCCCTCACCCACACTCCCAGGGTTCCCGGCCTCTGCAGAATCAGCTACCGTAGACGTGGTGAACTCGGGCAGGTTGTCGTTGGCATCCACAATTTCTATCACTGCCGATGCTGTGGCGGTCAAGCCCTCCCCGTCCATGTCGGCCACTTGCAGGACCAAGGCGTATTCCCTCACTCGCTGGGGAGGGGAAAGGCTCCGGTTAGCGCCTGAGCTGGCCCTCGTCCTCCAAGGGGGGGCCCTACCCATGCCGGCTGTAGCCGAGAAGTGTTCGGGGGTGGGGGGCTTGTTTCACCTCTCGGTCCAGGCCGCTGGCGATCACGCTGATGGTGCCCGTTGCTCGGTTGATGGCAAACATCTGCGGGTGGGGCTCCTGGGGTGCCTGGCTCAGGATGGAGTATCCAAGGAGCGCGTTTTCGGTGTTGGCATCGTCCGCATCGGTGGCCGTGACCTGCATCACTGACATCCCTAGGGGAGGGGAGCAGGCGCCCAGGTCAGGCGGCCAGGTAGCCCCCCACCCAATCTAAGGACGCCCCCCTCCCTCCCTCCCTCCCAGCTCCTGGGGCCGATTCCCCCCGCCCCCTCTTTACCAGGGGTTGCTCCTTCCACGACCGACCCCCGGAAAACCTCCTGGGTGAACCTGGGCTTGTTGTCATTCTGATCGATGACCGTGACGGTGAGGGGCATCGGTTCTTCCACCGGCTTGCCGTTCTCAGAGACCGCGTGGGACAAAAGCTGCGGAAAGAGGGAGACCTGTCTGGAATGCCAGGAGCCCCCCAAGCGCTGCCCCCCCCACCGCAGCTTCAGCCTGACCACCTACCTGGTACTGGCTGATGCTCTCTCTGTCCAGGGGCAGGGTCACCTTCATCCAGCCCGTCTCCTTCTCAATGATGAAGACGCCTTCCGGGGGGGTGTCAGCCCCCTGCCCAGTGATGCTGTAGAAGATCTTGGTGTCCTTATCCCGGTTCGATTTGATCTGAGGCAGGAGAGGGAAAGAAAGGGTCACCCTAGACCCGTTGGGCAGTGCAGCCCCCCCCCCGGCACCATCCCTGATCTTAGCCCAGAAAAGCCAGCGGCCCTCCTCACCAGACCCCCCTTCCAGATTCTACCCACCTGGACCACCTTCTTGGGGAAGGGGCCTCTCTCGTTCTCCGGGATCTGGATGACGGGGGTCACCCAATCTCTCTTGCGCCGAATCAGCCTGGCAGGCGGGGATTCCTCCTGCGGGGACAGCTCGGGCAGGTTATGAGTGGTCCCATGGGAAGGAGGGCCACTGACCCCACAAGGCCAGCACGGCCCCCACTGCCCAAGGACAGTTATTCTCCAGCCCTGGTCTGCAGGGGGCAACCGGGCAGGCTGCGGCCTCTCTGAGCTCAGCTGACCACTGCCGCCCGAGACCTGAAACTGAAGCTACGGACCCCGGGGACCTGGGGTGCAGAAGAAAACGCCAACGGGCAACCCAGGGATGAAAGTGGACACAAACGTTGCCCTGAGAAGGAGACTCCCACCACCACCACCACCGGGCACTTTTTACGATGGCATCAAAGCTAAGGATCCGCCTTGTTCTAGGGACCCAGGCACAAGAGGCAAAGCCACTATAATGGTATGACCATTTCCTTTTTAAAGAGGTTTTCAAACAGTCCCGACAGGAGGACGGGATGAATCAATGATTGTTATTCTGTGAAAAATGTGAATTTCTTGCAAACAAAGAGGGTTTCATTGAACGATCCCTACATTTTATGAATATTTATTTAGTAAACTTATTGTTGCAATTCATTTGAGAAATGGAGCCCAGGAAAATCTGAGGATTTTTTATTTAATGTGACTGCTCAGAATCCACAAATACTATAATGCTGTTGCTGCTGTGGCCCTGCAGATGCTGTTACATTCACACACCGCACCAGCCTGGCTGGGGATGCTGAGAATTGTAGTCCAACAACAGCCAAAGTATTACCCAATACTGGAAACGCCAATGCCGGTGTAGAGTTTGGATGGAAGAGGCAGTGGACTCTTCCGGGACCTTCAGCCCAAACCCTCTCCCTCCATAGGCCAGGCGAAAGCCCCCCCTCACCCCCCGTGACACCCTCCCACATTCCACCTGCCTGTGCAGAGGCCCAGAGCTCCATTAGCATAGTTTCCACCGCAACGGCCGGGGAGGCAGGAGGGTTGCCATGGAGCCCCTGCCACCTGGGCTGTCCCGAGGGCAGAAGTGGCTCACCTGCGAAGGAGGAGGGAGGGGGCCTTTGTTCTGCAGGGCAGCCGGGGCGGGTGAGCGGATCCCCCTGGAATCTCCGGCATGCATCTCCTCGGAGGGCCTCTCCTGCACCCCCACCTCTCCATCCGCGGCCACTGGAGGGGGGCTGCCCGGAACAGGCTCCCCTCCTGGGGAATCCGCAGACCTGACTGGGGGGAGAGAGAAGCCACTGCACCAGGGAAACCTCCAAACTAGGGTCCAAACAACCCCCCACCCCGCCGTAAATAGCACTGGAGTGGGAGGGTCTCTCTCTGACCAGCAGGAGCCCCTCCCCCTGCAAGTGCCAGCCCAACTAAGAGGTGGGGGAGGGCCTTTAATGCACCCCAGAAGCCTTTTCAGGCAGCCCCCCCTTCTGGAGCTGGGATCCTGATGGGCCTTTAATGGATGGGCACTCCCAGTCCTTGGGTTGCCTTCACAGAGGGACAATGGGAGAGAGGTGGTGGCGGGGGGGGGGGGAATTTCCTTTCCATTGCCCCACATGCCAGATACGGTGGCCAAGTCTTGTCTGGCCTTGAGGCCACCGGGCTCTCCTCTCTTCAGCCACCCAGGGTTCGCTCACCGTCAGGGGGAGCCCTTGGTAGAGGCAGCGGCTGCCCCAAAGCAGTGCCAGCTTCCAGAGTTTTGCTCCCACCACCACTAAAAGGGAACCCCCCCCCAGATCAGCTTGCCTGTGATTGGGGCCGGCCTGCCCAGGTCTCCCCACTCAGACCCCAGACTTGCACCCCAAAGACGCAGCCCCTGAGGCTGGTGGAAGCAGAGAGCAGCTGTGGGGTCTTGAGAATAAAAGACCTCCCCCTCCCCACCACGATGGGTGGAATACTGGGGAAGCCGCCCCCTCCCTTCCTCAGCCCCAAAGATGCTCAGCAGGGGCTGCACTGCTCCCCCCAATAGAGAGGGTCTACCTTTCTCTAAATCCCTCCCCAGGAAAGATCGAAAGAGATCCTTTCAATCCCAGGTCCTGTGAGTCCAGCTGATTTTGGAGACCCCCCCCCCGAATGGCTGAAGAGAGACTCCCAGGCAACAACCAGCACATACCCACCCCTTGATGGGGGGGGCCCAGGACACCACCCACCTGTCGTGGGACAGTGAGAGGCTGCCCCCCAAGAGTGACCATCTGCCAAGGCTGCCCCTGTTCATGAAGCCCCTCCTGGAGACCCCCACCCACCCACAGGGCCGCCCCCCTCCTGCCTTGCAGCCCAGTGTCCAGGCTCGGCTGGGGAGGACTTGGGCTCTCTGCCTCTCTGCCCACTTAGGGGAATGGGCCATTTGGCATCCCTCCCTCTGCAGGCCATTAGTGGAAACCTCTCTCCCCAGAGGAGGCCGGTCAAGAGCGGAGCACAGAGCCCCCCCCATGCCTTGCCTCTTGGCCCTACACAGAGGGTGGACAGGACAGACGGGGGGGGCACTTAAGTGCCAGCTCCTCCCAGCGCAAGGAGAAGCTGGCCGGCCCCTCACTCTTCCTCGCCATGTCCTGGTGGCCCATCCAGAGCGGCCTCTTCTGCCCCCCCCCAAAGGGCCAGGAAGTGGCTGCTCCCCTCCTGTCCGAGGACATCCCATGGTGGAGGTGGGGTGGGGGTAGGCCAAGGCTGTGCTCCCCCTGCCTCTCTTCCTGAGCATGGCCAAGAGGTGGGGGGAGGGGCGCTGGCAGCCCCCATCCCCCTTCTGCAGCCTCCCTGCAGGACAAGGGCTCTTATCTCCCCTCCAGGCCCTCCATCCACAGGGTCAAGCTGCCCAAGAGGCCAGGAAAACAAACACACACAGCCTGGGGGGTGGGTGGCAGATTAGTCTTCCTCCTCAGTAAACAGCAGGCTTCTTGCGTGGGGAGGGGGCGCAGGAAGGGCCCACTGATCTCTGGCCTGGCACAGAGCACAAACACAGGCTTCTGTTGCAAGGACCTTTCGGAGCAAAAGTCGCAGTGACCCCCCCCCCCACAACTCAGAGCAGCTCAGGGACGGGACAGAACCGCCTGTGGGTGTGGCAGTCGGGTCACCGTGACCTGATGGCCCATCCCGTTCACAACCGCTGGAAGGGGCGTCTCTCCTGGGGGTCCCTGCGTGGTCCACCCTCCCCAGAGTTCATTCTCAGCTGAGGGGGCTACAGGTGGGCACCCTCCCTGGCTAAGGGGGAGCCCTGCCAGAGCCCTCACCCCCTCCCTCCGAATCCACCCCCCTTTTGCCAGGAGCCCAGGCTCCAAAGCAGCCAGAGGGGGGGAGGGGCTGGAGGGTTTCCAGGCCTTGCAACTTCTTCCTCATAGCAGCCGAGCAGAACGATTCAGAAACTTCCTCCTCCTGAGGGGGCAATGGAGACCCCGCCCACCCTGGGACAGAAGGGGGGAGCCTTGGGTCTGCAGGGACCCCTGTCATCCAGTGCAATTACAGGGGAGGGGAGAATAACTGGAGGGGCGGAAGCTCTTCCCTCCAAAAGCCCCCCGGTTTTGACCATGAAGAGCGACTAGACCACAGAGGGCTAGAAACTTGGCAATTTTAAGAGATGAGTGGACCAACCCCCAGAATTCTCCAGCCAGCTATGGTTGAAGATCTCAAGTTGAAATCCCAAAGTCTTAAAGCTGCCAAGTCTGGGGAGCCCTGTGTGAGAGTGGACTTCAGGGGCAACCCACGGGGTCACTGGGAGAGGCCCGGGCCGGCTCCTTCCAAGTCCTGGGAGAGGCAGAAGTCCCCTGTCCCCCCCCGGCCCCCCCATCCTCCTTCCAGGCCTTGGGGGAGACCGGGGCAGCTCTGGGCTGCAGGACAACGGAAGCGGCTGGTGCAGCGAAGGGGGTCCTGGCAGGATCCAGCGCTGGGGCAGAGACAGAGCAGCCTCTGTTTGGGACACAATGGGCCTCGTTTGCACAACAACAGCCTCTTCCGGGAACTGGGGGGGGGGGGGGGGCTCTCAGACAATGGCGGAGGCAACGACACCCACCGCTGGGCCAGGGGGAAAGCGAGAGGCTGCTCTGGGTGCTGGGAGCCCCAGCCTGGCCCCGCTCACAGGGCGATTCTGGGGGGGGGGGCACCCTTCACTCCCTGCAGGCTCCCGCAGCAGGAACAAGTATTTCTCTTGCTTTTAACTGCACCCCATCTTTAAAGGGGGGGGGACTTAGGTTGAGGGGGAAGCAGAGGAGGTCCCTTGCAGGAATCCCGTCGCTCCCCCTGCGCCCTCCCCCTCCCCCAAGGGAGCCCATCCCCCACGCTGGATCCGAGGAGACCTCCCTCGCCAGGAACCAACCGCGACCGAGCAGTCGAGGCGTTTATTAAGGGAGCCGAGCAGACGCTCCGCTTTCGAAGACACCCCGAGCTCCTCCGCGTTCCCCTCCCCGGGGGTTTCGGGACCTCCTGCGACCACCGGAGGCGGCTCGATGCGGAGCAGAGCGTTGGGCGCAAAACGGTTGCAAAGTTCGGCAAAGGAGCCGCCGCCGCCGCCCCGGGGAGGCTTCCCCGCCGCTTCGGAAGCGCTCTGGGACTGAGCGCAGGCCGCCTCCCCGCCCGACGGGCGTCCAGCGAAGGGACGGGGGAGCAGAGGGCGATGAGCTCCCGGCCAGTAGCGGCCCTTTCGGAAGGGGGCAGCCCGCTCCGGCCACGTACCTGGCCCACCAAGAGGGCAGCGGCTTCCCGCCCGCAGCCAGTCGAGCGCCCCCGGGGGAGGAAGAGCAGGGGGCGAGGGCGGGGCGGAGGGGACTCCGGAGGGGCTCATCCTCGGGGTGGGGGAGGCGCCGGGGCCTTACCTGGGCTCCCGTCCTGGCTCGGAGGCGTCCAGGCGTCCAGGCGTCGGTCCACCTGCGGGGCAGAGAATGGGCGGCTTCAGCCCTGCGGCCCCCGCCACCCTCCCTCCCTCCCGGGCGCCACCGAGTCCAGTGAGAGCCGGGCGGGCGGCTCCGGGCAGGCGCTCACCTGGAGGAGGACGAGCAAGGCCAGCGGGAGGAGGCGCGAAGCCCACCGCCCGCCCATCGCTGCCGTCGAGGCTGGGGCTCCCCTCGTGCGCCCGCTCGCTGAATGGGCTCCGCCTGTCCTGCCGGGCCTTTAAAGGCGCCGCGCCAGGTGAGCCTCGGCGGGCGGGGCTCCGGCTGGCCCGCCCCCCGCCGCGCCCCTCGCTCAGCCGCAGGGATCGGCCGGCCAGAGAACCGGAACGAACCCGAAGGTCTGCCCGCCGCAGCTCGGCTCCTTCCAGCGGGCCCCATGGAGGCGGCCCCAAAAGCCGCTCCCCACCGAAAGGAGGCAGGAGTTGGCAAAACCAATCTAATAAATAACACCCCCCCCGCAGCTGTGGCCCTCGACCAGCGCCCCCCTCCGCCTCCCGGCCCCCAACCGGCAGAGGAGGGCAGAGAACGGAGGGGGCAGTGGGCAGGGCCAGGGCAGACAACCCCCTTCCTGGCATGCCTTGCCGAGGCCCCACCCATTCCACCCCCTCCCCAGCCGGTCCCACAATAAGCAATCCGGTTCTGGCCACGAACCCACTTGTGCCCACGTGTCTGCCTCGGGGGTTCCTCCAATCCGGAAAGAGGAGCCGCCACCCAAAAGGACTTCCAGGGGGGGGGGAAGAAAGATTATTCCAGAGAATTGGGGGGGGGTGCCTTTTTTTGCCCCTAAACAACTAAAACTACAATTGGTATTTTAAAATTGGAACCTCAGAGCTATTTTAAATTCCATTTGGATTTTTTAAAAGTATAAAATATATTAAAGTTTTCAGTCGCTGAGCTAAGAGTCCTGGAGAATGCAAAACACTTGATGCCAAGTGGATTTATATAGTGCCTGCCTTGCTGGTACAAAAGCACTGACCGCCTGGACACAGAAAGTGTGCTTGGGTGTGGATAGACACAGCGAAGTCAGCACCCCAAAACCTCTTTGGGAGCGGCCCCCTCCTGCAAGGCTTTTCTCAGCTGCAGCTTGACATCTCCGGGGGGGGGGAGCAGGGGTCTCTGGGCTCCTGGGGGAAGGGGCTATTGTGAGAACGAAACCCGGGTCCCACCAGGCGTCGGTGCCTGTCTCCAAGGAGAGGTCCCCGGTGAGCAAAGAGGATCAAGGTTACATTTGCCAGTTGGATCACTGATCAGCAAGGGGGGGGGGGGGCAGGGCCCCTAAGGAAAAGCTGCCAGCAACAGCGTTTGCAGGGGGGAAAGGACTAGGGTGGGGGGGCTTTGGACTCAGGCGAAGTCTAGCTCAGATTTTGGGCAGGATCCCGCGAGCCCCGCCCCCTCCCGAACCTCGGGTCCAGCCAGGGAAGAGGAGGAGGGACAGCCGCCCGTGGGGTGCCAGGATGCAGCGCTCCCAACTTCCCAAAGGCCCCGAGCAGATCCAGACTTGCCCTCCCCCCCCCCCTTGGATAAGCACCCGGGGTACGTCTGCACACGCAAACACTTGCCTGCTGCGACGACACACCTCTGCAGCTCAGAGCCTGGCTCCCCGGTCACACGGGAGGCTGAGGGCCGCTGGGCAACCCGGGGGGGGCACAGGCTCTCCGGGGGCGGGGGGGGGGAACCCTAGTGCTGGGCTTTCCTTCTATTGCAACCCTTGAGCGGCTGTTCCAGACGCAGGCAGAATGCTCCGAGAGCGCCCTCTGCTGGCATCTCCTTGCAGTGCTGCCCTTTATCACCCCCCTTTGTAGCTGCTGTGACTCACCTCTGGAAAGCCCGGCGCAGTCAGGGATCTCTTGAAGCCCTCTGGTGATCTACCAGATCGAGAGTCCTATTCTGCCCACAGAGCAAGGGAGGGAGAGGGGAAGTGGGGAGGCCCCTCAGTCTCTAGAGCAGGCAAACGAGGAATTCTCCTTCACCCAGATCATGATAATGAGCCGGGGTGGCGCAGCAGGTAGAGTGCTGTACTGCAGGCCACTGAAGCTGACTGTAGATCCGTAGGTCAGCGGTTCAAATCTCATCACCGGCTCAAGGTTGACTCAGCCTTCCATCCTTCTGAGGGGGGTAAAATGAGGACCCGGATTGTGAGGGCCATAGCCTGGCTCTGTTAAAAAAAAGTGCTATTGCTAACATGAGTCTAAGGAGAAGGGCGGCATAAAAATCGAATAAATAAATAAATAAATAAACAAATAAATAAATAAACAAACAAACAAATAAATAAAAAATGACTGTTCCTAAGGTGCTTTTTCCAAAAAAAAAAAAATCCAACCCCAACCTCAATCCCCCCCCCCCAAAAAACAAACTGAATTGCAGGAGCTCCTTGAATCAGAAGGGAAATGTTTTCAAAGGAAAGCCCCCCCCCACTCCCACAGAAATTCCAGCTGCCTTTTGGGAAAAGCCCCTCTGGGAGAATCAGAAAGAGCCCAGGAATTCCCAGGGTTGGTTGGTTTATTTATTTAATTGGATTTGTATGCTGCCCCTCTCTGAAGACTCGGGGCGGCTCACAGCACATATAAAAACGGAACAGTAACGTTACATCCCAGCTTCCTTCTCAACCTGACAATGTTAGAGTCCAAGCGCCCCCACCTGGCCCTGGACGGAGGCTTCCTGCCTGCCGGGTGCTCGACACCCCCTCTGCCCAAAGCCCTGTGTGCGAGCGAGCGCTGACTCTTCCTCCAATTCAAAGACGGCTGACTGGCACTTTGCCCGGGGTTCTCCACCTATGCGGAAATGCGAAAGCAAACAGACTTTTGCCCTGTGGTTATACCCACCTGCTAGCCACTTGGCCACCACGGAGGGCAGAGGAAGAGGATGATGGGTTGCCTGCGGATCACGCTGCTGCTCTGCCTTACCTTCCTCTTTCAGGTAGGCTGGTGGTCGTGGGCGGGATCCTGGCAGGGAGGGGCGAGACAGGCGGTTCCCTTTGGAGATCCTGGACTTCCATGCCTGGCAGTCCACCCCAGGCAGCAGGAGGGGAGCCTCAGAGTCTTTCCAGAAGAGGGGCACCTCCCCCGCCCCAAGGAAGAGGGCCAGGACAGGGCAACCTCCGATGGAGCAGCAAAACACTCAAGGGAGGGGGCTAAGCGGCTTTGTTTGCCAAGCAACCTCTCCAGCCTTTCTCACTGAAGACCCCCCCCCATGACTGCACAATAAGCACAGACTGAAAGCAGGCGCACAGCCCAGCTGCCTTCATCCTGATGTTTTTCTCCCATTTAAAACAAACAGAGAGTTTCCCAAGGGTGACAGAGGGGCAGCAAACTTTAAACAGGCGGGACAATATTCTCTCTGCACTGTGAACTCACAGCTCCATGGAATAAATCACTAGAGACCTGTGAGGTAGCAAGGCAGGTGGAGGTTGGGAGATGTATGAAAAGGAGGGGCCTCCCCTAGCTAGAGTTACAATGACATCAAGAGGGGAGGGGGTGGGAGCGCAACGGTGGGAAAGGCTCCCCTCCAACTGCTCTCTTGCTCAAAGTCCAGGAAAGTGGAGATCAGTAAAACCAAATCACAAAGGTTACCTCCACAATCTCAGTCACACACACACGTTCCCTTTAAGAGAACCAAACACAAAACATCTCTAAAACATTAAAAGTTCTATGTTGGGAAAGACAAACACGGGGAAAAATGAGGAAGACGATGACCATCTGCACAGACTTCCAAGGACAATCAGCCTAACCAAGCCAGTTATATGTTATTATCTGTTCAAAGGGGATCTTGGTTTTAGCCCCGTTCAGAATTCGCTGCAGGGCGGTGGCTGGAAAGAGTCACTTTGGACTTCTGCTTAGCTGGGTCCACTAACTCAGTTTTCTAGAGCAGAGCGGGCGAGTGATCGCCAGCAGGGAGGGAACACGGATGTTCTGGATCCAGCTCACCCAGTGGACCTTCCTGTGTTCCCAAAAGACGGCTATTTTTCATCATTGTGCCACTCTAAAAATAGGCTTAGATTAAATAGGCAGCTTTCTGGGGCAAAACAGTCTGAATTCCCCAATGTATTTTATCAGGTTAGGGGACACAAGGGTTACGCAAAGCTTTGCCACGGCTGCCCTGATGTGAAAGCAGGTTGTGTGGTGCATTGGGAGTGCACGGAGAGAAACAGGGATGCAATCCTGAGCCCCAAAGGTTGCCCACGAGTCCAGTGTGACCCTGGCTACAAAAGGGTCGTCCATTCCGCTCAACTCCCCAGGCAAAGGGGGAGGGGCGAGCCTCCCTTAGATGAAGTCTGGAGTCCATAACCCCACCTCCTCTTTTACTCACCCATTCTGCCTCTCAGAAGGAAGCCTGCCTTCCTTCCTTCCCTTTTCCTATCCTCCTTTTTCTCTATTTCCTTCCTCTCCCACTCTCCCTCCCCCCAGTTGTCCATGCTGCTCCTTTCTGACCTACCTAGGACAAAGTCCCAATCAGCTAAAGCTAAGCTTGGATGCAAAAATTCTTCCTAAAACCAAGAACCGGCAACTGGGAGAGGATAAAGGCCATTCATGGCCGCACATGCAGGGACCCACAAGAAGGGCAGAGATCCAGAGGGGCAATTCCAGCTGGAGGAACCCCTGCAGGACCACCAGGGGCCTCACCCCACTCCTGGGAGTTTCCTCTCATTCTCACTGCTGCCCCCCAAGGCTGTGGGGGCAGCAGAGAGGAGGCTGGCAAAGAAAGCCTGGGGGAGCTGAGGCAGCCCCCTACTTTAGCTGCAGCCCCAGGAGGTGAAGCCTTGGGGCAGGGTCTCTCCACTTGGCCACAGGCATCTCTGGGGGACAAAGAATCAGAGACCCCCCTCTTTATTCACAGGAGACCCGTCCGTCTGCTCAGGCGGAGGTGCTGCCCTTCCAAGGATCGGGGCCTGGCCTGAGGCGGCAGAAGAGAGACTGGATCATCCCGGACATTCTGACCCCTGAAAACCAGAGGGGCCCTTTCCCCAAGGACCTGCTGCCGGTAAGGGCTTTGCCTCTGGCGCCTTCTACGGGGATTCTTCACTTTGTTTATGAAGTTTGTTTGCTGCCCATCTTGCTGCAAGGTGACTTGGGAATGACCCACAAAGGCAGGACCCCAAACACGCTTGTGGCGGGGCTGAGTAGATGTTTCGCCCGAACCCCTTGGATGGATCTCACTCCAGCCGGGCTTTGGGGCCGCATTTCTGCCCTGGGCTACCCAGCTGCCATGGTCTGCTCGGCACCTGCCCCAGAGGGTGGGAAGGGCTGCAGTCTCACCCAGTCCCTGACCTCCTCCGTCCCATCTCCCCAACCAGGTCAGGTCCAACAAAGACAAAGAAGGCACCGTCTACTACAGCATCACTGGGCGGGGGGCCGACAGCCCTCCGATTGGCATCTTCATCATCGACAGGGAAACCGGAATGCTGAAGGTCACTCGCCCGCTGGACAGGGAGGATATTTCTCACTACAATGTGAGTCCACGTCCCCTGCTGCCCTTCCACCTTTTGCTTTCACTTTTGGGGGGCAGCACTGGTTGGGTGCGGAGGGCCACGTGCTTGGAAATGGGCCGTGTGGATTGGGTGGGTCTCCTGTCCTTTGCTGGTGGCCTCTAGGGGGTCTGAGATGGTCCCGGGCCCTCCGTCCGAGGGCTTCCCACTCCTCCCTCGTCCTTTGGGGCAGCCGCTGCAGAGCCGGAAGTGCTGGGGGCCAAGAGCGGTTGGGCTCCGTGAAGTCTGCTGCCCGGCTGCGTCTCCGGCTTCTCTTCCTGCCCCTGGTGAATAGCGGCCTTTCTCCGCCTCCCATGCAGCTGCTTTGCCACGCGGTGTTTGCCAATGGCCAGAGAGCAGAGGACCCCATGGACGTGGTTGTCAAAGTTGTTGATCAGAATGACAACCGTCCACAGTTCACCCAGAGCGTCTTCGAAGGGTCCGTGCAAGAGGGCGCTAAGCCAGGTAGGGATGTGATCCTGAGCCCCCTCCTGTGGTGTGGCTGCCCCCTGTGGCACAGGCACAACACCCCTGGGGAACAAAGGGCAGCCTGGTCAAAGCCACCCGGACGGCAACCTCAGGCTGTCCGGCCAATGCCTGTTCATCCGTGCCCCTGCGGGATGCAGTGCTCACCCCCTACGACCTCTGGAGGTGTTGTGGGTTGCTTGGAGGATCCTGCATGACTCCAGCGCGTGTTTCAAGGGAGGCTTTAAACAGCCCCTCCCCTCCTTTTGTTCCCCCCCCCCAGGGACTTCTGTGATGACAGTGACAGCCACGGACGCAGACGATGATATCTTGTCCTATAACGGGGTCATCACCTACTCCATCCTCAGCCAGGAACCTGAGCCGCAAAGACAGATGTTCACCATCAATAATGAAACCGGCCTGATCAGCGTGGTTGTGTCCGGTCTGGACCGAGAGGTAAATGCCAGGTGCTATGACGGGTTGAGGTGGGGGCGGGGATTCCAAGCACGCTGTTTCTAAGAGTGGAAATAATCCTGGGGAGGGAGGGGGGAGGGAGGGGGCAGTTTCAATCCCGAGTGAGGAAGGGGAGAATCCCCCTTGGCCCCTAAAGAGAGAGATTGTTAGCCCTCCAGGGCAGCTCAGAGGAGGAGCCCAGCCGTGAGGGCTCCCTTGAGGGTCGGGGGACCCGAACAGGAGCCTCTCCCCCCTCCCCTCCACTGCCTCTCTGGAAAACTATGGAGGGCCCCTCCGGAAGCGTTCCCCCGCCTTCCCTTCTCCTCCCCCCGGTCAGGCTAGGCAGCAGCCCTTCCCCCGTCCCCCGAGGTCCTTCCCACCCGCCAGCACAGAGGGTCACTTGGGGTGTGCTTGGTTCTTTGCAGAGGTTCCCCCAGTACATCCTATTTCTGCAAGCAACCGACATGCAGGGAGAAGGCTTAAGCAGCACCGGGAAGGCTGTCATCACCGTCACCGACGCCAACGATAACCCGCCAATCTTCAACCCCGTGATGGTAATAATAATAATAATAATAATAATAATAATAATAATAATAATAATTTATTAGATTTGTATGCCGCCCCTCTCTGAAGACTCGGGGTGGCTCACAACAACAATAAAGACAATATTATAACGGCACAAATCTAATAATAAAAAACTAAAAACCCTATCATAATTAAAAACCAAGCAGTACATACATACCAAACATAAATTATAATAAGCCTGGGGGAAAGGTGTCTCAAATCCCCCATGCCTGGCGGTATAGGTGGGTCTTAAGAAGTTTATGGAAGACAAGGAGGGTGGAAGCAGTTCTAATCTCCGGGGGGAGTTGATTCCAGAGGGCCGGGGCCGCCACAGAGAAGGCTCTTCCCCTGGGGAGCTCCAGATGACATTGTTTAGTTGATGGGACCCGGAGAAGGCCAACTCTGTGGGACCTTATCGGCTGCTGGGATTCGTGCGGTAGCAGGCGGTTCTGGAGGTACTCTGGTCCAATGCCATGTAGGGCTTGTGGAGGAACGCCCCCCACCGCTCTTGACCACGCTTGTGTCACCCAGGGACCCCAAATTCACCTGCCCAGCCCCGTCCCCACTTCCTCCGCAGAGGCATGGGTGGGATCTGTGGGCTGCCGTTCCTTGGAGTGGGACCTTCCCCCTCTCCCTCCAGCCCCCCAGAGACAGGCACTCGCTCCCCTCTGACGGCTGCGTCTCTTTTGCAGTACAAGGTGACTGTGCCCGAGAATGAGGTGGGGGCCCCGGTTGCCACCCTGAAGGTCACAGACGCAGACGAAGAGAACAGCTCAGCCTGGAAAGCCCAGTACAGCATCGTGAAAGGGAACGAGGACGGGAACTTTGCGGTCACTACTGACCCCAAGACCAACGACGGCCTTTTGACCACCTCAACGGTGGGTGGTGGACCCCTCTGTGAGGGGGCTAGCAGGACCCAGGGTGTTGCCAGCCCCATCCATCCGCTGCTGGAGTGTCAACGGGGGGAATTCCACTCAGACCGAGTCAACTCCCCTTCTGTCCCTCCAGGAACTGGACTACGAGGCCAGACAGCAGTATACCCTCGAAGTGATCGTGGTGAACGTGGTTGAGTTCTCGGTCCCCCTCAGAATCTCCACCGCTACTGTCGTCGTCAACGTGAGTGATAGAAACGAGCCCCCCGTCTTCGTTCCCCCCGAACTGAAGGTGTCACAGCCCGAAGACCTTGCCATTGGAGAGAAAATAGCTATGTACACAGCCCAGGACCCGGACAGGTTCCTGCAGCAGAGCCTCAGGTAGGGAGGGGGCCGTGGGGAGAGGTGTGTTCCAGGCTCCATCCTTTGCAGGGGGAAACGATCCAGCAAGGTCTGCAGGCCGCATGCCCCAAAGACGCAGGCTGAACCCTGGACTGTCTCTCTTGCAGGTACTCTGTCAGGAATGACCCAGCCGGCTGGCTGAAAATTGACCCTGAAACTGGCCAGATCACGTCAAGAGCCCTCTTAGACCGAGAGTCAGATTTTGTGAAGGACAACATCTACAAAGCCACCATAGTGGCCAGCGACAATGGTCAGCTTCCCCCCAATAAAACTCTGCATTTTGTCTTTCACCCAAACGAACAAAAACAAAACTCTGGGGAGCTTGGGGGGGGTATATAGTCTATATATATGTGGAACTGACCCTCCCTCCCCCCTCTGTCCAGCAAATGAACCGGCCACCGGCACAGGGACTCTCCTCCTGTATCTGGAGGACGTCAATGACAACCGTCCACAGTTCACACAGGAAGTCTTCAAAGGGTCCGTGCAAGAGGGCGCTAAGCCAGGTAGGGATGTGATCCTGAGCCCCCTCCTGTGGCGTGGCTGCCCCCTGTGGCACAGGCACAACCCCCCCTGGGGAACGAAGGGCAGCCTGGTCAAAGCCACCTGGACGGCAACCTCAGGCTGTCCGGCCAATGCCCGCTCATCCGTGCCCCTGCGGGATGCAGTGCTCAGCCCCTACGACCTCTGGAGGTGCCCGGGGTTGCTGGGCTCCTTCAAGGGAGGCTTTAAGCAGCCCCCTCCCCTCCTTTTGTTGTCCCCCCCCCAGGGACCTCTGTGTTGACAGTGACAGCCATGGATGCAGACGTGGGCTCCCTCAACGGGGTCGTCAGCTACTCCCTCCTGAGCCAGGAGCCCTCAGCGCCCTCCGCAGACATGTTCACCATCAATTCCCGGACGGGTCTCATTGTCCTGGGGAAAGCCGGCCTGGACAGGGAGGTGAGCAAGTGGCTGGGAGCCACTCAGCCTGGCACCTAAGCCCCCGCACTCAAAGCAGCCGCCCCTCCGGCCTCGGTCAATGGCTGGGAAGGAGAGGTCGCCCCCCCTTGCCCTCTGCGTGCCTTTCCAGCTTTCCTAAGAGCCGCAGCTTCGACTTTTAAGCCCCCTGGCTGACCTTCTGCCACCCTGAAGATCCACAGTCTGGGTAGGTGCCTCTTTTTAGCCTCCCACCCCCCAATGGATTTCTCTCTTTCCAGAAGGCCCCCCAGTACACCCTGACTGTGCAAGCCGCGGATAGGGCAGGGGCCGGCCTTTCCACCACCGGACGTGCGGTGATCCAGGTAAGGCCCGAGAGGCTGCTGGGAGGCCTCCGTCCCAGAGCGCCAGGACCGCTTCCCTTCGCCCTTCCCTGGAGCTGCACTCTGCCCCCCAGGCGGCTAGGAACTCTGCCACCACAAGCCACAGGCCCACCAAACGCTCCTCCCCAGGAACAGCTGGTCCCGGCAGGGTTAATGCTCCCTGCTGATTCACGGCTGGCTCCCTGCCAGGCCTACGCAGGAAGGGGCCGGACTGAGAAAGGGAGGAGGATGGAGGGGCTGCCAGACAAAGGTGGAGGGCGAGCCCAGGTAAATCCGGCAGCCCCAGCCCAGCAATGTGGCCAGCAGAAAGGAGAGCCATCCGGGGACTTGAGGGGGGGGGGCAGGGCTGCAGAAGCCCCGTCCCTCTGGGCACAGTAGCGTCCTTCCCTCCCCCCGTGCCCCCCCCCAGGCAGGGCACCAGGAAGCCCGCCCTCCTGTGGCAGGAAGGGGTGTGGGTGGGGGCGGGAACAAGCTCTGCCTGGAAGGGCGGGGCTGACGGAGGCCTCTCTGCTCGTATCCAGGTCTCCAGCCCCAGCGAAGGCCCCCACGCATCCCTGAGCGTCCATGCGCTGAACCTGCTGACTGGGCTTCCTGCCACCGGCCTGGCTGTGTACCTCTCTCAGCTCCGGGACCCCGACCAGGCCTGGATGGAGCTGATGGCCAGGTGGGGAGAAGGGGGGAGCCCCGACCTCCCTTGGCCAGCTGCGGAGCCCCATGGCCTCACCCGCCGCCTTCTGATTGCAGCGCCACGAGCACGGACGGGCGCATGGACAGGAGCGAGCTGGCCTCACTACCGCTGGAGAGCGGCACCTACAAGCTGCACTTTGCCACGGGGGAGTACTGGCTGCAACAGGGCCTCGTCAGCTTCTACCCTTACGTGGAAGTAAGTCTTTGCTTCGGCGGCACACGAGCCAGCCAGCGGGGGAGTTGGGCCCTCCTCTGGCCCCGGGGCCTCTCTGGGCCTCTGCAGAGCTCCAGCCCCCCCTCCACCTTCCTCTCTTGCAGGTGGTCTTCACCATCACAGCGGCTGAACGGAAGGTGCACATCCCGCTGCTCCTCAGCCCCTATTCCTACTCGACCTACCGGGGGAGCTAGTGCAAGAGCCGCCTCTCCCCTCGAGGGGGCTGCTATGGGGTCCGGGAGTGCCCCCAAGGCCAGCCGTAACGCCGGCTCGGGCGGTCTTCTGCGGAAACCCAAGACTAATAAAAGGTCCACCTCGAAGGGGTGTTGTGAGGGTAAATCAAAGATTGCCGTGCCTCAGCCGTTTACAAAAAGGGCCCTGAAGGCTTTAATACAAAAGGCAGGTCTCTTCTTGGGCTGGGCCGCTTCCTCCACTGACCCCCCCCCAAAACCGCAGGAGCCTCGGCCCGGCCCGTCTTCCGAGGAGGAGGAGGCCCAGCTCGGCTATGTGGGGGTCGAGACAAACCCCGCAGGGCCCTGGCCGAGGGTGTGTCCCAGCAGGGTGGTCTCCAGGGGTTTGAAGCCCAGATTGTCCAAGGGGATCCCGAAGGCGGTCAGCTTCGCCTCATAGGTTTGCAGCAAATCGTTGTGTGCCTGCGAGGGGAGGAGAGGGCTGTGAGGCCAAAGAGGAAGCTGGGGACACCCCGACCCCACTTTAGGGGCCTGCCTTGCACAGCCCATGCAGCGCCCCCCCTCCCCCGCGAGGCTCCTCCCACTGGCAGCTCTCACCCACCTTGCAGACCCTGGCCAGCTCGTACTGCAGGTCCTTGATAGAATTGTTTTTGGAATCCAGCACATCCTGCGAAGGGGAAACACAGGCCGGTGACAACCACACCCGAGGCAGCGGCTCCTGCTGACCAGGATGGGCCCGGTCCAGTCTTCCTTCCAGGACGCTCCTTCTCCTGTTCCCTCCGCATTGGAAGACACAGAATGAGCATGTCCGAAGGGCGGAGCGCTGGGCACAAGATTGCAGATGGCCTGTGCCGACCCCAAGGCCCCTGCCGCTTCCTGCCAAGACGGCCTCGTCTTTCTCTCGTAGCGCATCTGTGGAAGGTCCCAGGGAGGGGGCCTGCCGGGGTGCCCCTCCCGTTGCTGGAATGCCTCAGCTGCTCACCAGAGAGGTCAGGGCGCTGATGATACACTGGTTTCCACCCTCTGACCAGGCCAGAAACTGACCAGCAGAGTAGGGACCAGGAGGAGGGGTCCCCTACCTCCAGCTTGTGGGTGACCACCGTGAGCGCGCTGGGGTCGAGGTTGGAGGCGGCCAAGACCTCGTTCAGCTGCACCTCCTTCTTCTCCAGGAGGCTGGCCAGGCCGATCAGCTTCCGCTCCAGCAGAAGGTTCTTGAAGCCGGTTTTCTGCTGCACCTCGTTGATGGCTTTGGTGAACTTCTGGTACAGGTCGTCCCGCTCCTCCTGGACCTGCAGAGACAGGTCAGTGGGGCAGCGGCCCTCCAACGGTCACAGCGGAGAGCGTTGAGCGGTTTCCAGCATAAGGACCCCCAGCAGCCAGACGGAAGGCAGGTGGGGGAAGGTCAGCAGAGAGAGAACTGCTGGGGAGCGTGGCCACAACGCAGGGGGTGACCCACTTCCAAGCCCTTGTCAGTCTAGGCCAAGTGGGCCAGCACACAGTGGGGGAGAGTTCCTGCGGCTGTTTACAGAAGCCGGCTGGTTTTGCGCTCCCTCCCTTCCGCCCAGGCCACGGGTCAGCCACTGGCCCCCAGCCCTCACCTTGATGAATCTTTGCTGCAGGACCTCATGCTCCCACTGAAGATCCTTCAGGTCTTTCTCGGTGACTTTCAGCCGGGCCCGAATACTCTGGGGTGTTGGGAGAAAGGGGGCTCAGAAGAGCTGCGAGGCCTTTGTGGGTGGTGGGAATGCAGAACACACGAAAGGAGGGGAGGGACGCGAAGGGGGTCTGTCTCCAAGGTTCTCTTGCAGCCCTCAACTTTCATTCCCTGAACCCGGCCCATGCCACTGAAGACCCCCCCACCCTGAAGGCCTCCGTCACCTGTTCATAGCCCCATTCAGGTGGACCGCAGGAAAGCGGCAGGAGGAGGAGGAGGGGGGGGAGGAAGCACCTTTTCCTCCCCACTCTGAAGGGGGCCAGAGCAGCTCCAGTTGCTGGCACTGGGTCACTGCGGCCACCCACCGCCCTGCCAGCTGCCTGAGCGCCTGTCCCGACCCCAGGGCCCGGCCGCTTACTGCCAAGATGGCCTTGTCTTTCTCGTAGTGGGCCAGTTTCCGCTGCAGCTCGGAGACCTCATCCCGGGCACGCTGCAGTGGCTCCGCCAGCCTCCTGTTCTGCAGGAGCACTTCCGCCATTTCCTTCTCCAGGTGGTCCTCTTTCTTCTTCATCTCCTCCATCTGCTCCTGTGCTCCAGGGAATGGGAGGAGGGGGAGGCGTCTCAGAGCCCCCAAGGCCGCTTCCCCTCCCAGGCTCCCTTCCCCACTCAGATCCCACATGAGCACACACAAAAGGCCAAGCTGGGACTGGACGATAGGACAAGGCAAAGCTCCTGCGTGTTCTTTGGTCCATTTCCTAATGAAACCCTACTGCAGGCTTTTATTTTTTCTTCTCGAACCAGCAAGGACTGTTATTTTTCACACAACCGACACCCAAGAGACAACAAACCTCTAAAAACAGCTCCGTGTAATCTGTCACCTGCCCTGCGCCAATAAAGGAGTGCAGAGCTGCCAGGGACGGTGCGGACACCCTACTCAGACCAGCCGAGCCAGGCCCACAAGGGGGTCCGGCGGGTGCCCTCGGTTTACCTTGAGGGTATTGATCAGTGCCAAGTTGTTGAGGGTGACATCGTTGTAGTAGTTCTTGATGTCGCTGAAGGCCTTCTCGTGGTTCTTCATCAGCGTGTTGATCTGGCCGTTCTTCCTCTCCTCGATCTCGTGGATCTCCGTCTTCCTGCGCAGGTCGAGCTCATCGCGCAGCACCCGCATCTTCTTCTCGTACTTGGCCTCGATCTCTGCAGAAGCAGCAGCAACCAGGCCGGGCTGGAGGCTCCACTCTCCCGCCTGCCTGGGTCTCTATCGCTAGCTGGGGGCTCCAGAGGAAGGAAGGGGCACGTGCTCCCTGGGCCTGAAGGTCCCCCAGAGGCACCGGGCAATGTCACGCCCCGCGAGGCAGCAGGCCCTCTCTGTAACTTTACGGGACGCCAGTCATTTGCAGGCTGAGGTGGGTGACGGACGGGCCCTCCGGCTTTGGAGACCCAGGAGAGAGCACTCACGGACACCAGGCCTGCGTGAGAAAGGAAGCCGGGGCGACTGGGCTGTGCGGAGACCCCAGACTGACCTTTCACTTGCCTCTCAAAGTCGTTGCGCAGATGCGTCAGGTCTTCCTGCTGTTTCTGTGAAGAGAGCAGGGCCGCTTAGTGGGCTCTGCTGCGGAGGGGGAGGGGGCCCTCTCGGCCGAGGACTCACCAGGCGCAGGTTCTTCACCACCATCTCGTTGGCCAGCTCCTGCTCCTTCAGCTCCACCTTCAGGGTCCGCATGTCTTTGCGCAGCTCCGTCTCCTGGGAGCGGTGGTCCTTCTGCGCCAGCTTCATGGCCACCGTGCCCTCTGCCTTCAGCTCCGTCAGGTTGTTCTGGTGCTCGTACAGCAAGTGCTTCACCTTCTGCTTGTACACCTGGCAGGGGCGGCAGCGGGCAGCGCTCAGGGGGCGGGCGGGGGCAGGGAGGGGAGGGGGGTGAGCAGAGTCCAGCGCAACTCCGCCCCCCCTCGCATTCCTCCCCCTGGACGGGCCCCACCTTGATCTCCACTTGGTGCCGCTCCTCGGCCTCCTCCATCTCGCGGTCCTTGTTGCGCAGCTCGGCCTTCTTCTCGTCCAGCTGCCGCCGGGTGATTTCCCAGAAAGTGTGGATCTTGTCACGCTCCAGCTGGAAGTAGTTGCGCTCCTCGCGCTCGCGGTCCAGCTCCTCCCGGACGCGGCCCATGTGCTCCTCCAGCTGCAAGAGGCCCCGCCAGGCTCAGAACCCCCCGGCCCCGGCCCCTTGCCCCCCCCGCCCGCCCGCCCGGAGAGCGCCGCCCCACCTGCTCGCGGGACATGCCGTCGGGGGGCAGCGCGTCCACCACCGCCGGCCCTTTGCCGCCTTTGCCCTTCTTGCCGCCTCCGCCCTTCTTCTCCGCCTTCTTCTTGGGCGCCTGCGGGAGGGTGGAGGGCAGCCCCGCTGAGACCCCCGCCCGCCCGCCGCCCCGCCGCCCGCCATCGCCGCCCGAGGAGGGCGCCCCGCCGGCCTCACCATGACGCCGCCGGAGGGAGACGCTCGGCCGCCGCGTCTCCTGGCAACCGGCCTCCGAGTCTCGCGAGAAGGGCGGGCCGCGCAGCCGTCCCTGACGACCGCCCTAGCAACGGGGCGGGGCCTCCTTCGCTGGCTCGCGGGTTGGGAGGGGGGAGCAGGAGGGAAGCGGCGACGGCGGTTTAACCAGAAGAGGGCGCTCCTGTCCGCGTGCAGAGCGCCGCCTGGTCCGCGCCGCCGGAGCTTGAGGGGAGCTTTGAGCAGCCCCGGACGGCTCCCCCTCTGCCCGGGGCCCCAGCGAGCCGGCGGCGGGAACGGCGAAGCCTCGGCTGCCCCGCCTGCTTCCCGACGGGCTCGGCCCTTTGCAGAGGCGCCGCTGGGCTCCGGAGCCGGGACCGAGTCGCGGGCGTTTGCTGCGGGTGGGAGGCTGGGCGAGCATCCCAGGCAGGCAGGCGACCCCTTGCCCCGCGTCGCTTCCCTTGTGCTCCGAGGCGCCCTCGCCCTCCGGAGGCCGAGGGGGGCGACTGCTCAGCCGTGATGCCCGCCCGCCCCACTTGGCGGGCTGCGTGCCAGACCCGCCCGGCCCCGCCCCGCCTCTCCTCCCCCTGCCCTGCGCTGCTCGACGGCTGCCTGCCTGCCTCCTCCATCCTCTAGTCTAGTGCGGCGGCGGCGGCGGCGGGACGCGCTCGCCCCCCCCCCGCCGCTCCTCCCTCCCCACCGGCGATGAGCGCTCGGGCGGCCGCTGCTGCTGCTGCAGTGGTCGTGGCGGCGCGGAGGGAGGCGGCAGCGGCGCAGCGGGCATCTGGTGCAGGCGGGACGGATGGAGACGCCGGGAGGGGCCGCCCCGCCGGGTGAGTGACTCGGAGGGCGCGGAGGAGCCGCTGTTGCTCGGAGGAGCTGCGAGGTGGGGAGGCCCCGCGGAGTCCGGGGGGTCGGCCAGGCGCTGCGGGCGCTTGAGGAGTGGGCTTCCCCGTTTGGTGGCCCAAAGGCCTTTTGATCTCGGGGAAGTAGCGGGGAGCGGGAAGGACCGACCAGAAGCAGCTTTCTCTCCGCCTGTCAACTTCGGACGCCCCGTCCCACTTTTCCCTGGCAGGGCCGGAGAGCTGAAAGCTCGGCGTCTCCAATGAGCCGAGAGGGCTCCGGCAAAGAAGTCTCCCCCCGCCGCCCCCGCCGCCTTTAGTCTTCAGGCGCTGGGAAGGCGGCGGAGCTGGTGGCCCCGTTTAAGCCCAAGGGGAAGCGCGGTGCCCCAGGGACGGCAGACGGGGCAAGCCGCGGGCTCCGGGGAGGATGCCTGGCGCACGCAGCGGGCTGTTACTGGAACGCTCTCGGACTCCCGGGGCTAAGGAGCCCGCGCGAACGTGCGCGGGGAAGGGAGCGTGCCGCCGGGGGAGTCGGTGCCTGCTAGCGCTCCTCAAAGCTGCCGGAGCGTTGGGTGGGTTGCAGCCGAGGCTTCCGAGCTGAATCTCCGGGGCTCCGATCCAGGCGCGGCGCTTCTGTTTTTAACCATCCCCGGAACTTCCCAAACCCAGCGGGCGCAGGGAGCGACTGGGCGGGGTGGAAGAGCTCCGGGAGTTTCTGCATTGGATCGATAACGTGCAAGGTCCCTCCCCAGAATTCAGCGCACCCCCTGGCCCATTTACGGCTGTCGGTAGATTCCGTTTGAGGGGATCCGGTTCTCGGCGGGAGCTGCCCAGCCCGCCCCGCTCTCCCCTCGCTGGGCCAACCTGCAGCCACCAGCCCGGCTGCGCTCCGCTCCTGTAACGTGAGTCAGCAGCAGCCGCGGCGGTCCTGGCGACGGCGGCGAGAGTGGTGCGCCCGACTCTTCCGACTGCAGGGCGGCTGCTGAATCAGAGCAAGGCGGGGAGGGGGGGACCCCCGGGGGGAGGCAGAAGCCGGGGGAGGGGGGCGGCCTGCTCTGCGTCGGAGGCGGGGGGGGGGGGGGGCTGCTGGAGGCAGGTGGAAGCCTAAAGGGGACCCGAGAGGGTTGGAAGGAAGCGCGGCTGGGAAAGGGCTCGGGCAGGCAGAGAAGCTCATAACGAGCAGCTCTCCCACCCGAGTCTGGACCGCGTCCCTTCTCCAGCTTGGCCCGGCCTTGGCTGCTGCTTCTCCAGGCCACCCAGCCGGCCTCGCTGCTTTCTACCCGCCCCTTCCGCACCCACCCTAAGGAAGGAGGGGTAAGGTCAAGGAAGAGTGGCTCGTGGCCTCTCTCCAGCCACCCCAGTAAGAAGAGGCCCCTCCGGGTGGGAAGGAGGCGGGCTGGGTTGGCTCTCCCTGCAGGTGGAACAGCTTGCTCAAGGCCGAGGCCCTCTGGCTGGGAAAGAGAGGCAGGCCAGGGTGGAAAGGGAGAAAAGCCCCAGCCAGAGATTCTGAAGGGGGGGAATCCCAAGGGGGCTGCCAGCGCTCTTTGGCCAAGGTGGGGGCTTGGCCTGCTGGAGGTGGCAGGGCTTGAACCGCCTCCTCTGCCCCTCGGGGTGCAGCTCTGTCCCTTCCCAAAGGCAGCAGGTGCCCCCCAGCACCCAAGAGATGGTGTGACCCTTGCTGGAAGGGGGAGACCCCAAGTTCCCAGGGGTGCCCTGGCCCCGACCCTCTGCAGCTGCAGCCTTCCTGTGCACGAAGCACCCAGTCCTGCTGCAGGACAGGAATAGCCACGGCAGCCTGGCAGACTCTGGTGGTGGGTGGGCAGGAGAGAGAGGGGGAGGGAGAGAGGGAGGGGGGAAGCCATATGCTCCCAGCTGAATGTGTCTGGCCAAAGGCTGGAGGAGGAAAGAGGCAGGATTGGGGAAGAAGTCCTCAGAGAGGGGCGGGATCCAAATAGATAGATAGAGAGAGAGAGAGACACAGAGAGACAGAGAGACAGAGAAAGAAAGAAAGAAAGAAAGAAAAAGGAAGGAAGGAAGGAAGGAAGGAAGGAAGGAAGGAAGGAAGGAAGGCATTACCAGGCCCTCAGGCCAGCAACATCTCAGGGCATCAGGCGGTTGCTGTGGTCAGGCTGCCCTTGGAGGGCTCCTTTCCCTGGGAGTGGAGTGGGAGGGGCAGGCAGGCCCTGCTTGAGAGGGGCTTCTGGCTGACCTCTGAGACCGCCAGGGGCTTCCCAGAAGCGGCCAACAGGCTCTCCACCCTGCATGCAGGAGGGCCGGGTGGTGAAGAGCCCCTTCCGAGAGGGAGAGGCTTCCAAGTTCAACTCTTTGCCAGCTGGTCAGGAGGCCTCAGCCAGCCGAGAGCAAAAGCCCCCCACCCCTGTTCTTTTCACGCCCCCTTTGCCGTTTCCCCACACACTTGGCTTGTTTAAAAACCTGGCCATGAATAATTCAGGGCTTTTTGGGGGGAGGCACTGGAGGCTGTTTTTCTCCCTTTGGCCTGGCCCCTCCTTCTTCTCCCCCACCCCATAGGAAAAGCAGGGGGGTCCCTAGGACACAAGGGTGGGCTGGGGAAGAGGCTGCCCGAGGAGAGCCAGCCTTGCCAGGCATTCCTGAGCAGGACCAATGTGGGACTTGGAGGGCCCCCTGGCTAGGTTTCTTCCCTTCCCAAAGAGCCCCCCCCCCCCACACCCAGGGCTCAAGGGCAGGAAGGCAGCCTCAGCAAGGCAGCTGCGGAGAGAGGCCCCCTCCCCTGCAGTCAGCTTCCTGCAGCGCTTCCAGGGCCCCTCCAGGAAGCAGAAGCCCCCCCCCCCACACAGAGGGTAACTCAGGCACACCTGGCACACCGCCAGCTCTGGGGCCCATTGGCCCCTCCCTCCCCAGGGC
Organism: Erythrolamprus reginae; assembly: GCF_031021105.1. Lineage (NCBI taxonomy): Eukaryota > Metazoa > Chordata > Lepidosauria > Squamata > Dipsadidae > Erythrolamprus > Erythrolamprus reginae. The sequence goes on from NC_091958.1 coordinate 357,382, forward strand.
AGACCGGCCTTTGTGCTCTTGCCACCTGCTCCAGAAGAAGCCGGCCTTTTGTCTCCACAGGCGCCAGGCTGGTGGACAGAGCCGAGTCTTGGGTTCCTGGTACCCGACAGCTGCTGCTCATCAGCTCTTGACACGCCCGTCTGGAGGGCTCTGGGGGGGGGCACTGCACACACAGCCCACAGTCAGGCACTAGGTGGACCCGAGGGCTGAGCTGGGAGGGCAGCCCCCCTGCCACCCACACATGCACCCCACGAAGACCCTGATGAGGCCGGGGCAGGGGCGCTAGGACCCTCCCTCCAGGTGCCCCCCCAGGCAGGCAAGGGGCCACGGCAGAGGAGGCGCCTGGGTGGAGGGAACTGGGAGGCTGAGCTGGCCGGGCCTCTCCGGCCCATTTTGTTATTTCAGAGCTGACCCGGGAAGCCCCCAAACTGGAGGGGCAGACCCCCATCACCCTCTCCCTGCATGGGCTGGTGGAAGAGCCCCCCAGCTCTCTGGCTGAGCAGCAGGAGGAGGAAGGAGGGGCCCCAGTGCCCACCTCAGGGCTGCTGCAGGTGGCTGAGCGCCGGCGTGAGTACAGGGCTAGTCCGGGGGTGGGGGAGGCTGGAGGGGGGGCTTCACAAGGCTTCTACCAAGGGAAACATCTTGAGCTCTATCTCCCCCCCCCGCACGGTCTCTCCTCAGAGCCCCTGAGCAGCGTTTCCTCTCTGGAGGTGCATTTCGACCTGCTGGACCTCACAGAGCTGACCGACATGTCTGACCAAGAGTTGGCCGAGGTCTTTGCAGATTCGGATGAAGAAAATGCAGCCCGAGAGCCCCCGGCTGGTAAGTGCCCCCCCCCAAGTCTGTGTGTGTGTGTGTGTTTTGACTGATGATGGGGCACTCAGTGTGAAGCCCCCCCTCTGTTGTGGCAGTGTGGGCACCCAGGCTCCCTGGCTTGTGTTTGGGGTTTCCCCCCCACACACCCCCATCACCTTTGGCTCTGCTTGCCCCACTCGATCCTCCAGGGATCAAATGACGGAAGGACTCTCCACTCCGACCACAGTCAAGGGGTCATTGTACCACTGAAGGCAGCTGGTGGGGGAGGGGAGTTAAGCAGGACCCCTGAAAGATGGCAACCGACCACATGTTCAGGCAGCTGGATGGGCCCCAAGGTCTGGGCTGCCTTCTCTGTCCAGCTGGGCATAAACCAGCAGACTGCCCCATGGCTGGTTGGGGGCTGGCTCAGCTCTCCTGGCCGTGGCGGAGAGGTCACCTGGCCGCGAGGGGGACAGCAAGGTGGGCGTGGCAGCCAGTGCCGCAGGAATCCGGCTTAGGTTTGTAGCCTGCACAGCTCTGCGCACAAACACAGCAGACATACAAGGGGCACCATGAGCTCCAGCCTGACCCGGGACCCCAAAAGATCAAGGGACAGCTGGACTGGGTTGGGGCCTGTAGACCGGGAGGGGGGGGGCTCAACAGCTGCCTTGCCGGCCTTGTGCCCTGCCCTACTTTCTCTTCTGCCCCCTCCCCAAAGGTTGCGTGATCTGCTGCTGCTGATACAGCTAACACGCTGGGCCGGAGGTGGGAGGGGGCCGGCAACAGCGGCTGCTGCTTCCCAGGGGCCGAGACGTGAATCCCCCTCCCTCCAGGTGGGAACAGGCTGAGCAGTTAGGAAAAGCTCCCTGGTTGGGAGGGAGAAGTGGGGCGGGGGGGGGGGCAGCACCCTGTGGACAAGGAGCTCAGAAATTATGTGTGTGTGTGTGTGTGTAGAGCTTCACTCCCTCTTGGGGAGCTCCGTTCCCCTCCCCCCATGCAAACCGAGGCTCCTCTCTGCAGGTGGGCTGGGAGGGCAGCTGGAGCAGCAGAGCAGCCTGGGCGAGAGGGTCTCCATGGGGGGGGAGGGACCGTGGGGTGCATGTGTCTTCTGACCCCCCCCTCTCCCTCCACAGGGCTGCACCCCACCCACTCCGCCCCTCGAGCCGGCTACCTCCGCTCCCCCTCCTGGACACGGACACAAGCTGAACCAGGGCGGGAGAAGAAGCCCCCCGGCACTCCCGAGCTCCCAGCCGACCCCTTCTCGCCTGGGGAGAAGCCAAAGAAGGAGTAGGCGGAGGGGGGAGAAAGGGGGGGGGCAGGAGCCCCTCCCAGGTGCCAACCTTCACTCTGGGACCTTTGCAAAGTGCACCCCGTGCCAAGAGCCCCCCTTCCCGCCTCGCCCTCCATTTGATTTGCCAATCCCCTTTCAGCCCCCCCTTGCCCCCCCGTCCCCTGCTGGCTTTCAGGGCCTCCCCCTCCCCTCTTTTGGGCTGGGGCAGGGGGGCTGAGTCAGGGCTGCTCGCCCAACCTTACTTGGAGGGGGGGCTGGTGGCGAGAGCTGCTGAAGCCTGAAGGAGGGGCGGCCTCCCCTCCAGCCACGTGCCTTGAGTGCCGGGACCAGCCACCCGAGATACCAAAGGAACCGAGGGGCGAAGGCGGCACTGTCTCGTGGGCCCTGAAGCAGCCTGGACCCTGGGGCTCCCCCTGCTCAAAGCACACGTCGTCTTCAATGGCCTTAACTCTCGCCCAGATCCACCACTTTGCCCAAAGTGCACAGCGCCCACTCCCCCCAGGCTCGGCTATCCCCCCCCCGAGCCCCCCCACATCACAGCAGGAAAAGCTTCCCTCCAGAGGGAGCCGGCCAGCGGGGCAGCGGGGCTGGAAGGTGGACGCAGCTGATGTGGTGGCTGACCAACCTCCCAGGTGCTCGAAAGAGCTGAGCCACCCAAGGGGAAGCAAAGGGCTGGAACAGGATCCCCGGTGCTTCCAAAACCCACAGCTGTGGCCAGACCCTCTGGGAGGAAGGCCGAGGGCGGCTCAGGATGCTGGTGGACGGCAGAGAGCTTCCCTCCCCTCCCCGGACAAAAGCTGAAGGATCTCCCCAGGGAGAGGCAGCCAGGAAGCCCCCCCCCAATCTCTGAGCCTCCACAGCACCCGGTAGTTCAGGGTTCACCAATTCAGAGTCCTTCCGTGCCCACAAGAGTGCCACGCCCTCTGCCAGAACAGGGGGACGTGGTCTGGGGTGGCGCTGGGGGGGGGGCAGTCTCTGAGCACAGCACCCTTCCCCAGTCCCCACCCTCTGGATACAGCCGGGCCTTCTGCCTGCCAGCTCAAGACATGGACTCCAGCCAAGAAAACACCGCACAACCCGACCTCGGCTGCCATTAAACCTCACCTGCCAGGGAGCTCTGCATGAGGAGGAGGAGGAGGAGGAGATTCTGGGGGCCACCGGCAAGGGCCCTGCTCTGCCACCCCCTCCCCACCTTCCCTGTTCATTCAGGCAGCCCACGGTCTCTCCTTCCGCAGCCACTGGCCCAGGAGGACAAGGCCTGAGTAAAGCAAGGGGCAGGGGGCTGCTCTCCAGGGCCAAGGAAGGGGGGAGGCTCTGCAGAGGAGACCCTCCAGTCCAGGGTCTCCTGGCTCCTGAGGCTTCCTGGGTTCTCTCCAGCACGGGGACAAAATCCCAGGAAGCCGGCTCAGAGTTGTTCTTGGTGGGGGTGGGTCCAGAACAGAAAAACAAAAGGTTCCCTCTGGTTGACAGCAAGTTTAGTTTATTAGATTTGTATGCCACCCCTCCCGGAAGACTCCCGCTCTCCTTCCCCTTTAGGGCCACTCAAAGGGACTGACGCAAACGTTTTCAATGCGAGGGGGTGTGTGGAGAACCCTCCCCTAGGAAAAACGTTGTACGGACTCCTGGAGAGACATCCAGGCAAGGAAACCCTGCCCCCTCCCCGGCACAAAGTGGCCAAGCTGGTCCTTTTGTGAGGGGCAACAGGAGACCCCAAGCCCCCATTCCATGCTTGCTTTCCCTCCTCCGGGCCGGGCGGAGCTGCTGGAGAGAGAGGCTGATCTACCATCCGAAGCACCCTGGCCCAGAAGGGCAGCCGGCGTGGGTCTGAGTGCAGAGTGGCCAGCTCCTCCCTCCAGCAGCACCAGAGTGGACCTTGCAGGCTCTGCTGAATCCTGGCCGTATCCCACACCCCCATCTTCTTCTTCTTCTTCACATTCCAGGCTGCATGTTGGGGTCCAGCCATTAGTGGGTCTCTCTTGCCTTTGCTACCAGTCTGGAAGGGGAGCTGTGCTCAATGCTTATGCACATGCTCAGAGCTTTTTTGATGACATCCGGGCAGGTGGCCAGAGGCTCCCACTGTCCCCTCTACCAGTTCACCGAACTGGTAGCAACTCACCACTGGGTCAAGCACAGATAACACTGAGTACCAATTGTTCCTCAACTAGACAGCGTCATCCTCTTGTGCAGCAGTGGGGGGAACCCCTTGCAAGATGAGGCGACTACCGATGACGTCCGACTGCCCCACGAAAGGCAGGCATTGGGTGTGGGCTGATGATTAGGGCACCAATCAAGGAAGCAAGCTCAAACGCACACGGGAAGGGGGGGCCATTTGCATTCTAAGCGCCAAGGAGCTCTTCCTTGTGTCCCAGCATCAAGGAAACCCTGGCTAAACTCCCAGCAGGAACTCAAGATCTTCCCAAGGGCAGCCAACTCCTGCCTTTTGCAAAGCAAGACCCTCCTGGGGTCTCTACAATACTCCACCCAACCAGCCTGGTGTCCTCAACACTTGGAACCTTTCGTGCTCTGCATTCCTAATTTAACACCCACCCCCATCCCATCACTGGATTAAATTCTGTCCATACTTGTACAGCCCCTCTGCTACCTCTGATGTTCCGATGATTAAAGTCGTTTCAAACGGTCTCTGTAGAGTTTTTGCTCCTCCTGATTCGTTTTAGGCAGTCGGTCAGCGCACACACGGAGAAAAAGCTGTAGCGTGGAAGCATTTTCTGCTACTTTTCAAGGTGACCTCTGCTCGCTTCTAAGGTAGACATGCAAGTTAGGAAACTCATCTTGGTTTAAGAGAGCTTCTTTTTCTCCATGCTAGGACCCCCTCCCACCCCCCAGGCATTGCAAGGAGACAGCTTCAGGGCTGGGCCATCCGTGCGTTTTCCAGGCCAACCTGGTGGGAAAACGCAGACCAGCTTCAAGGTGGTCAGTCTGGATGAACCACAGTCCAAGTCAGGGGTGAAATTCAACAACTTTCCCTACCAGTTCTGTGGGCGTGGCAGGGGAAGGATATTACAAAATCTCCCTTTCCTCCCCACTCTTGGGCCAGCCAGAAGGGGTATTTGGCGCTTCTCCAGAACCTCTCAAAACACCGGTTCTCCAGAACCTCTCAAAACCTGCTGGATTTCATCCCTGCTTCAAGGCATGTTGAAAAGAGAACTCCCGAGGGGGGGGGGGGACAGGAAAGCGGGTCAGGCCTTCGCTTCTGCTGCTTGGAGATGTGTGTGTGTGTGTGCGCGCGCGATAAGGTGGCGGCAGCAGCGGCGGCGGCAGAGGGGAAGGCAGGGGACGAGCTGCCCCCGTTTGGGCCCAAAATAGAGAGGCTGGGGGGGGGGGGGGTTGTAGCTCTGCCATTGCGGGACACCTGGATGCAATATGCGAGCTGTGCATTGGGGCAACCTTTCGGCCTGGCATTCCGGCTGCTAAAGCAAAGCCTCCGCCGCCTGGGAGGATGCAGCCGCCCTTCCTGCACACAAGAAGCGGGGGGGCGGCGGCGGGACGGTTCATCCCCAGGGCTCGGGCGAAAGCCGATCGCAGCTCTTTCTACTCCCGGGCTGGGACGAGCTGCGCAGGCGCCGGAGCAGCCCTTTCCAGGGGAAGGGAGGCGCCTGCCGCGCCACCGGAAAAGCAGCCCGCCGGGCAGCCGAGCCCGGGGCCTTCGGTTCCGCCTCTAAATTGCCTCCCGCATCGGGGCTGCTCCAAACCGGCGCCCTTCGTGAGGGCTGGCTTTTAACCGGCTAGCCGACCGTTAACGGGAGGTGGGAGCCGCCATCCCTTCGGGAGCAACTGCCCTCCACCGAACTTTGCTCCGCTTTCGTGCACTCTGCGAGCTGCTGACAGGACCAAAGAGGATCCTCAAAGGCTTCGCTCTCTTCCAGTTTTATTTGGGGGGGAGGGGGGATCAAGACACCCTTGCTCCTCAGCCCTTCTTTTTAGTGGAACATAGTCTCCCAAACCCTTTTTTCCAAGGACACCTCGTGGACCAAATGTCTACAAATGCCATCTTTCTTCTGAACTAGGATGGATAGCCTCCCAAAGGATCTCCAGGAATGTCTTCAAAACCTGGTGGGCTCAAAGCAGGCCTCAATCACGATGCTCTTCATCTTCCTAATATAAAACATGTCAATGTCAGAACCACAAATGACCCAAATTTGTGCAGGAGAATCCAAGTCCAGGTTTGCTTGAGCCTTCCCAGGTGGTGAGATGGGTGGAGGGCCACTTCTATCCTAAGGGTGAAGGCGTTAATCTCATCATCACCCTGCAGCTGAAAGGGGGGAGGGCAGGGAGCTGTGCTGTCTTTAAAACATGGGGGGGGGGGGGGGGTGTTCCCCTAATCCAGGGAACTGTTCTGACCTAGGCTTCGTGATCAATAATATAGCACAAACCTCTTTCATTTTAATGGCTGGTAATTACTTTCATTCCAAACTGTAATAAGTCCCAAACAATGATAAGTCAGACAACAGTCTTTCCAGAACAGGCAGTTAAGCACACAAACCTTGATCTTCCTTGACAAGCTGCTAAAGACCAATTAGCAGGAAACTTGACAAGGCCAATACAGAGCCTCCAAGCTAGAACATGAGTTGAAAGAAGTTGCTCCTGGAGAGCCCTCCCTTGTGCTCCACTTATATAGCCTCTCTGGGAGGGGCCAATGATCTCCAAGCCTTCCTCCCAAGTAGTCCTCACCTGTTCTTGCCTTCTGGCAGCTCTGCGCATGAGCATGTTGAGAACAGCCCTCCCTCCCCCCCCCCCGTTCCTCCCCAGCCTCCTCGCTGTCCAACTCTGACTCTTCGCAGGCCACTGGCAGACCACAACAGAAACATATTCTTCCTTTTCAATATTTCTTAGGATATTTCATTTTTCTAGGAGAGGGGTGGGTGCTAACGTCCTTCAGATGACAGAGTGAGAAGGCTCCCAACCAAGGCTACATTTAGGCCAGGAGACTTGAATGGAAGATGCTGCCCCCCCCACAGCCTTCTTTCTGGCTGCCAGAATATACAATAGCAATAGCAGGTAGACTTATATCACACTTCATCAAGCTTTTACAGCTCTCTCTAAGCAGTTTACAGAGTCAGCCTCTTGTCCCCAACAATCTGGGTCCTCATTTGACCCACCTCGGTAGAATGGAAGGCTGAGTCAACCCTGAGCTGGTGGTGAGATGTGAACTGCTGAACTACAGCTGTCAGTCAGCTGAAGGAGCCTGTAGTGCTGCACTATAACCACTGCGCCACCCCAGCTTTCACAAGAGTTGGAACTGTACCCCAAATTGGATTCCCCCCCCATTAACCTCTTTTAGAGGATCGAAAATAGCCTACAAACACATCAGACTTCAGTATTTATGCTTAGCTTTATTTAAAGTGATTTTAGTGCTTGTGATAAATTACTGTGGTGTAAAGAGTCCCATAGTCTCTTTTTTTTCATGGCTGGCAGAGACTATTCTATAATACATCCAGTCCTGGCAATTGCCGCCATCTTGGGCTAAGGGGATGGGAAAGGAGAACCACGTCTGTCCATCTCCAGGTCAAGGGAAGAACTTTCCAAATGCCATCCTTTCTACAGCCTGCCCAGCTGCAGCCATTGTCTTTGCTAAACTATCGTGGGCTGTAATGAAGCCAGAACAGCTGGACTCTGTGCCGACCAAGCAGGGGTGATGCTACCATTTTCCATAAACCCATCTGGCGGCCCCTTCTCCACCTCGGCCAGTTGCAGCCAGGACTTGAGCCCCTGAAGGAGATCCTCGGACTTGGAAACTCAAGGAGAACCTTGGCACCTGCCCAGAGGTGGAGGGGCAGCATCCTTCTCCAGCTTGGGCATGGCATTCCCACCGCTCCTTCCTCTGGCAGGCCTCTTTCCTCCCCCGCCTGAGCTGCTTCCCTTCCGGAAGGACTAGGAAGTCGCGGGCAAGCTGGGAACTCCATGGCTTGGCTGCGGTTTCGGAGAAGTCGCCCCTAGGCTTGCGGCTCCATGTTGTTCTCCCTGAGCAGCGACTCTTTCCTGAGACTAAGTCGAGCACATTTGGGGCATGTGGTGGAGTTGTCGTAGAAGCAGTCTCTGGGGCAGGGAAGACAAAGCGCCCGTTGGCTCCCCTCTCCCAGAGGCGCCAGGGAGCAGGTGGTCGTCAGTGCCCCCACTCACCTGTGGAAGACGGCTGAACAGTCCGTGCACATGGAGGTGTGGCTGTCAAAGGGGAAGAGCACGTCCCCCTCCTTGCAGAGCTCACACACAAAGCCCTTGGCTTGGCACCGCTGTGAGAAGGGGAAAGGGAGTCTGGGTGGTCAAGGGGCCAACCTGGGCCCTTCCCACAACTACCAACCCTGTGCTGTGAAACACCTACAGGCCTCATACAGACAGACCCATGAAGTGGTGGCGGGAGGGGAGAATCTTCCAATACTGGAAGAACAGTGGTTCTCAGCCTGGGGGTCAGGACCCCTTTGCGGGTGGAGCAACCATTCCACAGGGGTCGCCTAAGACCACTCCACCCCTGCAGCGACTGGCAGGGAGGAAAAGGCCTCCGAGGGGCCCCCTGCCCCTCTCTACGGCCACAGCCACTCTCGGGCCGCCCCCCTTTCCTGCCCAGCCGGCCTCACCTCACAGTCCAGTTTGATGTGCTTGGCAAAGAGTGTGTGGGTCTCCGTCAGGGAGCAGCTGAGCCGCCCAGCGTGGATGTCCATCAGATCTTGCAGAGAGTACATCTCATCATTCTCCACAAAGTGCTGCCGGTCCTGCAGCTGGAGGGGGGTCACAAGGCTTCAGTCTTCCTTCCCCGGGGGAGGGGATGGGCAAGCGAAGGGAGGAGGGAGCTCTCGGCCAGGAGGGCTTCCCACGCCCTCCCCCACCTAGGAAAGCCAAAAACCCCAGTCCAAGCAGCCAACCGCCCTCCCGCCCAATGCTTTGAAGAGGTCAGTGGGCCCTGATGGGACAGAGCTGCCTCCGCTGACCTGGAGCAGCAGCCGCGCTTCCATGGCCTCTTTGCAGGTGATGAAGTAGGGCTTCATGAGCAGGATGTCCTGGCGCAGTTTCTGAGGAGGGAGGCCCGGTCGAGAAACGGTCGCTCAGCCCCGGCTCTGGTCCCCCACCCAGGCCCCCTCGCCCCACGTCCAGCCCTGCCGACACTCACCCGGATCTCCACGAGCTCCTCCACGTAATTGAAGAGGAGAGGGTTCGTCTCCCGCAGTTTGAGGACCGGCCGGGACACCATCAGCACCAAGTAGCGCATGCTGCACCGACAGACCTGAAAACCACAGGGGCCTCCTGAAGGAGAGGACTGGGGAGGTCTGCGACTAGGCAGAGCATCCGAGGGGACCCGGCCTGCCCCGAATGACGGGAGAGCTCTGCGCGGGATGTGATCGGGGCAGGGCGCTTCCTCTCCGCCTCCCCTGGATAACAGGGCCCCGTAGGAAGTGTCCCCACTCACACGGTGAGGCGGAGGGTGAGCCCCCAGTCCAAGGAAGGCTGGCAAGACCCACCGGCCTTTCATCCCAGGGCAGATACAGGCTGCCCACCTGGTCTGCCCGGCTTCCCTCGTCCCACTCCACCTGGTCCGCCCACAGTCCAGGCAGCTCCTTTTCTCCAACCAGCTGCCCCCCAGTTTGGTCTGGAGAGATGGCCGCACTGGCTCTCACGTCAGGGGAGGAGGTGGCTCAACACAGCTGAAGGACACCAGCCTGTCCCTCAGAGAGGTTCTCCTGATGGCCCTTAGCGGTCACACATTTCATTCCCCACCGCAGGCTCGTCCACTTCAGCCCTTTCATCCTCCCCCAAGCTCCGCTTACCTTGCGGGGCTCAAAGTCCCAGTTGTGGATGACCCTGGCGGGGATGACCGCTTGGTCGTTCCAGTGGCAGCTGCTGCAGTAATAGAGGCCCGTATAGTCACACTGCCGAGCTTCACCTGGGATCCCACCTGTGGCGGGAAGAGCAAACGGGGGTGAGCAGCGAGGCAGGGAGCCGCCTTCCTTTGGGGCCTCCCCTCCAGACAGCGGGGGCCAGAGAGGGGAGCCCAAGCTCACATGGCGAGACCCAGACGGCTGGAAGTGACCCTTACGGAGGCCGGAGTGAAGCCAGGGGCTCTGCCCAGGGCGGGTTCCCATTCAGCCCCCCACCGCTTGCTTACGGAGAGAGATGGGCGCCCGGCACTCGGCGCAGCGGTAGTCCTGGCTGTCCAGGCCCGTCTCCGGGCAAATGCTCAGCTCGTACTCAGCCTGGTGGCTGACCTTGGAGCGCACGCATGGCTTGGCAATGAGGTCCAGGCACTTGCTGTGGCAGCGGTAGGAGCAGCCTGGGAGGAGGGAGAGAAAGCGCCAGGCTGGGGGGCGGGGGGGCCAGAACCAGGCTCTGTGGGCAAAGGGGGGGAGGGGCGGGGCAGTGCGCACCTGTGCAGGTGTACCAGGTCTGGAGCAGCCCCCAGATGACGGTGCTGCACTTGTCACAGGTCTGTTTCACCCCCTTGCTCTTCTCCTTGTAGAAGCGATGCTCCAGGATCACCCGGAGGTTGGGCTCCTCCTCACTGGGGTCCTGGCGGGGGCACATGGGGGGGGCAGTCCTTGGCCCTCTCAGCCCACAGCCCCGCCCACTCCTTCAAGGGCTGCAAGGCCTCCCAAGGACCCAGCTGCTCGAGCCCTCCCCCCGCCCCCCCAAATCCCCCGCCATCGCCCCCCCCGCCCCGCACCTTCAGCTCCTGCAGCCGCAGCCGCAGGTGGATGAGCCGCACCACCGCGTCCTTCTGCTTCTCGGAGTTTTCCGGCAGCTCCAGGATGCGCTGCTTCCACTCTTCGATGGCCTGGCGCAGCTGCTCCACGTCCGAGGCCAGGAAGAGGCCCTGCGGGGGGGGGCAGCCTGTGCCGAGAGCTCCTGGAGGGGCTTCCCACCAGGCCCTCCCCCTCCCGCCCCCGCCCCCATAAGGCTGCCCACTTACCACCGGGCGCGAGAAGTGGTCCTCGGCCAAGCCCAGGTCCATGCTGCGCTCTGAGCAAGGGAACACCGCCGGCTCCTCCGCAGAGAACCCCAGGTTCATGTCTACATGGGGGGGGGGGGGAAGTGGCCGAGCCTTCAGACAAGGCAGAGCATTGCCACGAGAGGGGGCAGAAGGACGGAGAGCCCCCCCTCTTGGTCCCTCCGAGAAGCCCGGAGAAGCCTCCCAGCCTTGGCAGAACTGACAGCTGCTCAGGGGTGGCCATTTCTGACCGGAAACACACACACACACACACACCTGCAGCCCAAATCCCAGGGGACGGAAGCAGTTTGAGGCCACGGTGTCATGTTGGGAAGCAGGAGGGACCGTTTTTCTCTGCTTGGCCCCTCGCAAAGGCCTTGCCCTGTCAGCCAATCGGGGCTCTGCTTCAGGAATTTAGGATTCCCAGGGAGAGCTGATCTCCGGCTGTCCCAGCAGCTGGGTATTAACTTGGAGCCCCCCCCAAAAGGCTGACATCAATGGGGGCCCTTGGCCAGAGAGATCCAGCCCTCACATCTCCAACGGGCATTGGTCCAATCTTAGGGGAAAGGAAGGAAAATCCCCCTGGATCTGGAAGCGAGGGGGAGGGTCGGAAGGCTCACCTTTCTGAGGAGAGTCCTCTCCGCCCCCGGCTGTCTTCTGCTCCTGCCGATTCTGCAGCAGGGCCTTGTCGAACGGGTTGAGGTGGCCCTGCCGGAAACGGGCCAACTTCTCATCATATTCCATAGCAGTCCAACCTGCTGGGAGGCAAGGCCAGGGGGCAGAGCCTGAGCCACCCACAAAGCATGCCTCACCCAGGGTCGGGGGCTCAGCCTGCCAAATATACTGTCCCCCCCCCCTCTGCCCAGTAGAGTTTCTGCTTCGCAGCCTCTCAAGCCTTGTCGACATCCTGGGAGGCAGAAAAGCCAGTTCTGCCAGCTCAGGTGTCCCTGTGTGCTTTGCAGGCTCATGGACACACCTGGCCGGCCGGTCGAGAGCACCTTCTGGGGCAACTCGGTTGCCGCCAGCCATGTCCTAGGGAGGAGCAAGGATTCCAGAGAGAAGCCTTGCCAGGAAACAGCCAGTCTCAGGGAGTTCCAAGGGCAGGCCCTCCCTCCGTCCCCTCCTGATCTATCAGGGTCGCTTGTACAGCTCAGAGCTCTTGGCAGTTTGGGGTGCGGAATTTCAGGACCCCCATTTCAGTGTCCTGTGATCTTCAACCTTGGGGACTCTCCCAGTGCAGAGTCTCAGCCTCCCTCCAGGGAAAGAAGCTTGAGGGGGATTTAGGGAGCTCTAGGGGGAGGGGAGGTGAGAAGAGGGGAGGGGGCTGGCAGACGTGTGCTGTCTGTGTGTGTGTGTCTGTCTGGGAAAGGACCCCCACCCACCACCTCCACCTTTGGCTCTTTTCTTCTGCCTCATTTTCTCAAGCAGGGCTCACAATGACCTCATCCAGAGCATCCGGGCTTTGCTGGGACCCTCAGCCGGGTGGATCCCCCCCCCCCCCCCAGAAAGGCTCTGCCTGATGAAGACGTGGAGGAGGAAGCAGCTTCTCTCTCTCTCTCTCTCTCTCTCACACACACACCCAGCCAGAGCGGGGGAGGGGTGGCCCCTGGCCCCTGCTGCTTCCCCCCCTCCCCGGGCTCTGCGGAAGAGCTCTGCAGGGAAGCCCCCCCCCCCTCGCCTTGGCCTGGAGCGGAGCTTTCCAGCAGGAGGCCCCGAGAAGGCCCGGAGAATGGCAAGCAAGCAGGAGACACGGTCGGGCGAAGCTCTCGGCCCCTTGGAGAGGCCGGGATTCAAAAGCAGGAACCACCAACACCCGTCACCGCTGTTCTTGGAACCGGGGCGAAGCCACAACGACTCCCCCCCGCCCCCGCCGGAAGGCAGAAGCAGGGCGGCCCTGCGGACTCCGCTCGGGGGAAGCGCGCCGGGCTCGCCTGCCAGAGGCCCCGCGGAAGCCGCCCCCGCTCGGCCGGGACTCTCCACCAGGGCAGCCCCGGAGGCCTTGGGGCGACAGGCAGCCCGCGCAGCCCAAGGCCCGAGGGGAGTCTGGGGATCACCCGGGCCTGGCGGCGGCCTAGCCACACCGACGGGGCCTCCGGGAGAAGCGGCCTCTGCTCCAACCGACGGCCGGACAGGGCGGAGAGCGCCCCCCCCCAACACGCACACACCCAGGCCGCCCGGGGCCCCCGCCCTTACCTGCGCGCCCATGGGGAGGGAGGGGAGGGAGGGAGGCCCCGGCCCGGCCCGGTCGCCTGGCCCGGACGCGCCGCTTCCTCCGCTTGCTACATTGTAGCCCGCCGCCCGCTCAGCCCAGCGCGGCCCGGAGCGCCCGCCACGCCCGCTGCTGCCCCCGCGTGGTCGGAGGACCCCCACGCGCCGCCTCTCCCCCGCCCTCGGCCGGCTCTCCTGCCGGGACTCCCCACCCGCCCTCCCCGGGCGCCTGGACGGCAGCAGCAGGGCCCTTTCGGGGGCTTCCCCGCCCGCCTTCATCCCCGCCCGCCTTTCTGGTGGTTGAGGCGCCCGAGGCGGCCGCCAACTCTGGCCAAAGCGGGGGGGGAGCGGTATCCAAGGTGGCCCTGCGCCAGGAGCCCCCACGAAGTGCGCCCCCCGCTCCCTCCACCTTCCCCTCTGGCCGCTTAGAGGGGGGGCACAGCCCAGGGGCCTCTAGTGGCGGGAGGGGCTGGGAGAACGAGGGGGTCATCAGCCCTGCTTCCTTCTGGTCCCACAGCTGAGGGGGAGGGGAGACCCAGAGGGGAAATCCCCCCCTCCAGGAAGGGGAACCCCATCCCTTTCCCTGCACAGGAGCTGCTGCAAAGTGGCCCATCAGAGCCAGTCAGTCAGTAGCCCCCAGTGGCTGGGCCTGAGGGGTGACTCTCAGCTTTGGGGCCCTGGGGGCCACTCCCCCTCCAGGCAGTGCTTGCTTGCCCCGAGGTTGGGCTCTCCAAGGCCTGAGGGCCACTGAGGGCCTTCTCTCCCCCTCCCCCCTCCCAGTGCCTGGTCTGGGATTAAGGAAGAGCTCCACTAAGGGCACCTGGAGTTTGGTTTCTCCGGAAACTGTTCCAGTTGAAGCACAAGCGTCATGATCCCTTCAGCCATTGGAGCCACATGGGGAGGACAGTCCTCTGGGCTTCCTCAGGAGGCGTCCAGCTGAAAGAAGAAGTGAGGCCAAAGTGCCTTCCTTGCAGGGACTTTCCAGTGTTTCCTGGTTGATATGCCTGTCCTTGGGGGGGGGGGGCAGCTGCCTCTTTCAGAACAGGCTGGCGGTGACAAGAAACAAAGGCCTGCAGCACCACACACAGACACACACACACACACACACACACACACACACACACACACACACACCTTTGCTATCAGTTCAAAGGCCAGGCTGGCTCACCCAGGGAAGGGAGGAGATACAATTGTGTTACTTTTATGGCCTCAGCCAGGAGCTCCCTTGACCCCCTGAAGGACTTTCCTTTGTTTCCAGCCAGGCAGGGCCCAGAGAGTCCGGGGTTATTGCTGGAGAAGGTCTTTGCAGAGAGTGGGGGGCAGTGGTGACCACACAACTTAAGCCCCACCTCTTTTTTCTTTTGAACACCTGTGCATTGCTTGCAAGGGCCAGCTTCATTCTTTGGTCCCCACTCCAAGGGACCCCCCCCCGAACCACGTGGAAAATATTTGAGTGCTGTTGTTTGTGGTGTGCATGAGGGTCCCATGGGCGGAAGTGGGACCTCCGCTCCAGCTGGCCAGAGGGGGGGGAGGAAGGCAGGGGCCTGCTGGGCACTTTGCCAGAGCCCCTGTGGTGCTCACCCCCTCTTCCTGCCCCCCCTAAATGAAGGCAGGGCAGAAGGAAAGACCTCCACCCGGAAACGTCTCCCCGCTTTCCTGAAGGAGGCTCCCACCACCAGCCAAGGCGGAATGTGCCTCCCTGTTTGAAGGGCAGCCCCGAGACACATTTGATTCATTTCATTTTATTGGATTTGTATGCTGCCCCTCTCCGAGGACTCTCCCGGGATTTTCTCTGCAGCCCTGACCAGAGGGGGCTCTTTCCCCTTCCTGGGAGTGGCTTCTCTGGCACCCCCACCCCCCCACACCGCTCGCTGACTGCCAACCTTTCTGGGCTCAGTGGACCCGGGCAAGGCCCCCCTATGTGTTTCTGAGAGTGGGAAATGGGGAAGGGCCAGCACTGATGTCCCCCCCCCAAAGGGTCACGGGCTGCAGCAAAGGGAGGCAGAGAATGGCATTTTGTGCCCTACCAGTTGAGCCTGGCAAGAGCCTCCTCCTGCCTGTCAGCAAAACTGAATGAACCTCAAAGAGGGGCCAAGAAAGAAGGCAGGGCCTTATGCAGGTGTGGCCCCCTTCTGACTCCTGGGCCACTGAGAACAGGGCAACTGCTGCCAGATGTCCCAGGGGAACAGATGCACTTGCGGGGGCTTGTACATCTTCAGCCCGGAGGGTTCTCACTAGCTCTTCGGATTCCCTGCCTTTGTCCTTCAGCCAGCCCAGCCAAGGCAAAGACTGTGATCCCTTCGGGCAGATCCACCTGATCCCTCTGGCTTGTCTCCGGGATCTGTCAGGCAACCCAGGGGTGGCCCTGCAGGGAGCGGCCTGCAACAGCCCAGCATCCTCTTGCTTGTGCCCACAAGCAAAGCCCACCCAAAGAGGGACCAAAGGAATGGGGGGCTCTCATCCCTCTGTCCTTGCTGACCCAGCCACCCAGCCTCCAAGTGGGAGAAAGCAGAGAGCCCACAAGCTGGACAGCAACAAATTTATTAAGTATTCCAAAACATAAAAATAGACACAGACCAGTAAAAAGTAAAGAAGAGGACCCTTGAATTTATCAAAGTGACTATCGCTGGGACTTGCGCTAGCTCAAAATAAAGGAAAAAACGAGATTAAGTTTTGGAAGGCTTGAATCCGAAGTAACTAGAAGCTGGTTGTCTAAAACTCATCAGGTGGGGCAGTTGGCGGATGAAGATGAGCCACGGGACGGTGCCAGGGGCAGCTTTTTCCCAGGAAGGGAGGGGCCCTCACTTGGCCCCCTGGGCTTCGGACTCGTCATCGTCGTCTTCGTACATCTCCCCTTCCTCTTCGGCGGTGGCGTCTTGGTACTGCTGGTACTCGGAGACCAGGTCGTTCATGTTGCTCTCGGCCTCCGTGAACTCCATCTCGTCCATGCCCTCCCCTGTGTACCAGTGGAGGAAGGCTTTGCGCCGGAACATGGCCGTGAACTGCTCCGAGATGCGCTTGAAGAGTTCCTGGATGGCGGTGCTGTTGCCGATGAAGGTGGAGGACATCTTCAGTCCGCGAGGCGGGATGTCGCACACGGCGACCTTGACGTTGTTGGGGATCCACTCCACGAAGTAGCTGCTGTTCTTGCTCTGGATGGCCAGCATCTGCTCGTCCACCTCCTTCATGGACATGCGGCCCCTGAAGACGGTGGCAACGGTGAGGTAGCGGCCGTGGCGGGGGTCGCAAGCGGCCATCATGTTCTTGGCATCAAACATCTGTTGCGTGAGCTCAGGCACGGTGAGGGCCCGGTACTGCTGGCTCCCACGGGCCGTCAAGGGGGCGAAGCCGGGCATGAAGAAGTGGAGGCGAGGGAAGGGCACCATGTTGACCGCCAGTTTGCGCAGGTCCGCGTTGAGCTGCCCTGGGAATCTCAGGGAGGTGGTCACACCACTCATGGTGGCAGAAACCAGGTGGTTGAGGTCTCCGTAGGTCGGGGTGGCCAACTTGAGGGTCCGGAAGCAGATGTCGTAGAGGGCTTCGTTGTCGATACAGTAGGTTTCGTCTGTGTTTTCCACCAGCTGGTGGATGGACAGGGTGGCATTGTAAGGCTCGACCACAGTGTCAGATACTTTGGGGGAAGGCACCACGCTGAAAGTGTTCATGATCCGGTCTGGGTATTCTTCGCGGACTTTGCTAATAAGGAGGGTCCCCATGCCGGACCCCGTGCCCCCACCGAGGGAGTGAGTGAGCTGGAAGCCTTGCAGGCAGTCGCAGTTCTCGCATTCCTTCCTCACCACGTCCAGGACAGAATCCACCAGCTCGGCGCCTTCTGTGTAGTGGCCCTTAGCCCAGTTGTTCCCTGCACCACTTTGGCCTGTGGAAGAGGAATGGAGACACGTTTGAGGGGTCCCCAGCCTGCATTTCCCGTTGCCCAAAAACACCTGGTCCTGCCTCAGAAGCCAAGAAGGCCTTCAAGAAGAGTCCTAGCCTGGGGTGGAACTCCCGTGTCCCCTCATCGCCCTTGGCCCAGCCGGTTCCCCTCCCCCTGTCCCTCCCTCCCGGCTCACTGGGGCAATTCCACCCCTCTGAAAGGGGAGCTGCGGCATCTCCAGGGGTTTAAGGAGGCAGCAGGGAGAACGGGGCCAAAGGGGCACAAAGAGGGATCATACCAAAGATGAAGTTGTCTGGTCTGAAGAGGTGTCCGAAAGCGCCAGAGCGAACACTGTCCATGGTGCCAGGTTCCAGGTCCACCAGGATGGCTCTGGGAACATATTTGTGAGCTGGAAAGACAAAGTGTGTTTTCCCCTTGGAGCAACCAAAGCAGTTCATCGGCCAAGCAGGCATTTGCATTTATTCGACATGGTCCCTCCACATGTGCTGACTTCCTTTGCCAAGAGTCATATCAGCCGATTATCTAGGTCCTCAGCAGTCTGGATTCAGGCCCGGCTACAGCACGGAAACTGCTTTGGTCGCGTTGATGGATGATCTCTGGCGGGCCCGGGACAGGGGCTTGTCCTCTGTCCTGGTGCTCCTTGACCTCTCAGCGGCTTTCGATACCATCGACCATGGTATCCTTCTGCGCCGGCTGGAGGGGTTGGGAGTGGGAGGCACTGTTCTTCAGTGGTTCTCCTCCTACCTCTCCGGTCGGTCGCAGTCGGTGTTAGTGGGGGGTCAGAGGTCGACCCCGAGGTTTCTCCCTTGTGGGGTGCCTCAGGGGTCGGTCCTCTCCCCCCTGCTATTTAATATCTACATGAAACCGCTGGGTGAGATCATCCAAGGGCATGGGGTGAGGTATCATCAATATGCCGATGATACCCAGTTGTACATCTCCACCCCATGTCCAGTCAACGAAGCAGTGGAAGTGATGTGCCGGTGCCTGGAGGCTGTTGGGGCCTGGATGGGTGTCAACAAACTCAAACTCAACCCAGACAAGACGGAGTGGCTGTGGGTCTTGCCTCCCAAGGACAATTCTATCTGTCCGTCCATTACCCTGGGGGGGGAATTACTGACCCCCTCAGAGAGGGTCCGCAACTTGGGCGTCCTCCTCGATCCACAGCTCACATTAGAAAAACACCTTTCAGCTGTGGCGAGGGGGGCGTTTGCCCAGGTTCGCCTGGTGCGCCAGTTGCGGCCCTATTTGGACCGGGAGTCATTGCTCACAGTCACTCATGCCCTCATCACCTCGAGGCTCGACTACTGTAACGCTCTCTACATGGGGCTACCTTTGAAAAGTGTTCGGAAACTTCAGACCGTGCAGAATGCAGCTGCGAGAGCAATTATGGGCTTCTCCAAGTATGCCCATATCACTCCAACACTCCGCAGTCTGCATTGGCTGCCGATCAGTTTCCGGTCACAATTCAAAGTGTTGGTTATGACCTATAAAGCCCTTCATGGCACCGGACCAGAATATCTTCGGGACCGCCTCCTGCCGCACGAATCCCAGCGACCGGTTAGGTCCCACAGAGTTGGCCTTCTCCGGGTCCCGTCGACTAAACAATGTCGTCTGGCGGGACCCAGGGGAAGAGCCTTCTCTGTGGGGGCCCCGACCCTCTGGAACCAGCTCCCCCCTGAGATTAGGATTGCCCCCACCCTCCCTGCCTTTCGTAAACTCCTTAAGACCCACCTTTGCCGTCAGGCATGGGGGAACTAAAACACCTCCCCCTTGCCCATGTTGTTTTGTTGATTGATTGACTGTGTGCCTGTTTTTTATATATACTGTTTTTTTTATTTTTTTTTTATGAGATTATTAATTTCAATTGGAATCTGGATGGGTGGGCATTGGATTTGGTATTGTGTACTGTACTGTTTTTTTATTATTGTTGTGAGCCGCCCCGAGTTTGCGGAGAGGGGCGGCATATAAATCCAATAAACCTAAACCTAAACCTAAACCTAAACCGTCCCCCCACCCCCACAGGCACACGGGGGCTCAAAGCATCCCATGCTCCTACCACCCTTTTATGCCTCCTTCTATGGACAGGGCTATGCTCAAAAGGTGCTCGGCCAAATGACTTCCCTCCTGGGTTTGGGAACCTATGAGCCACATCCTTTTTTTCTCATTTAATATTTAATTAATTGGATTTAAGATACTTTGCATTGTTATATTATATGTTGTGAGCCACCCTGAGTCCATGGAGAGGGGTGGCATAAAAGTCAAATTCATAAAAATAATACATAATAATTGCCAGCACCCTCTGGGCATGATAAAAGTGACCACGAGGCCATCTTTGTGCAGACTTCATTCCCCCCTGGTAGCATCGAAAGTGCCTGAGGCAAAGACCTGTACGTCAAATGGGGTGGTTGGTTGTGTCATTTCCAAGAAAGGACCGGAGGGAAATGGTTGGTGCCAGAAAACACTGGTTAGGTAAGGAGCAAAGCTTACAGGAGGCTTCATTGTAGTACACACTGATCCGTTCCAGCTGCAGATCAGAGTCCCCGACGTAGTTCCCACTGGGGTCTATCCCATGCTCATCACTGATCACCTCCCAGAACTGAGAAAAGAACAAGAGGTTAGGGGGGAAATGAGACACGTGCTTCTGGTATCTTCAACAAACAAGAATTGGAATCAAAACACTACTAGAAGATTTATTCTATTCTGTCAAACCTCAAAAAAACCCATCCCAAGTCGCTTCTCCTCTGAATTCCTTTTGCCCACAAACTGGCGACCTCCCCCAGAAGCTTGTGCCCAGTCAGCCAAGGCAAGGACCCCTTCCCCGGGAGGGTAGTCGGGGGAGCTGGCCATGGTGCTGAAACCTCCCCTTCTCGTGGCAGACGTTGTGGAAGATGCGGGGGGAGGGGGGAGGGTGTCGTCACATCCCAGCCACATTCCCAGGGGGGGGGGAGCTTAATTTCCACAGGGCTTCTCTCAGCCCCTAATGTACTCAGCTGCGGAGGCACATCTGGCCGCAATCCGAAAGCGATTAGGCCACAAGAAGAAGCTGAGAAAGGAACGCCGTGTTTTGCCCTTGAAATCAGATCCGGGCGAGCAGATCCATTTCTGCAGACTAATCCAGTCGAGAGAGAGAGAAAGCGCTCGACTTCTGGGCATTGGGATCAACAGTCGGATGCGGACTGCAGCAAGAGCGTCACGCGTTCCCCAGAGAGCCTTGAAGGGCAACCGCTCACCAGGATCCGGTTTCTAGCTGGGGAGAAAGGCTGGAGCTTGTAAACAAGGGCTGAGCGACGGCCGCCGCCTCTTCGGACGGGGCTGTCCTCGACTGGAAGACCCTGCTCTTCCTTTGTGGAACGAGGGTGATGCCAGCGGAGGAGCCGCCATGGCCAGAGAGCCCTTCCTCCCCGGCCAAGGTCAGGGGCTGCGTCCCCCCGGAGAGGGAGCGTCCTACAAGAATGGGAAACTGCAGAGCCACAGAGAATCTTCCGGATTGTCTGAACTGTTTTTTGTCTTTGGTCGGAGAGCTTCCGCTCGCCTGGGGGACCAGCCTTTCGGGGAACTGCTGGATCTGTTGCCTTAGCAGAGGCGTCACGTCGGATCTGGGCCGTGGAAGCCCAGCTGAGCCCCCGGCTCAGCCTAGTGGATCACAGGCTGAGCTGTCCCAGAGGGACCGGGTTGGTCTGCCGAGGCCCAAGCGGGGGAGACGGGCGGAGATGGCCCGCTGGTTTAATCAAACCTCAACCGGGCGTGTCTGGGTGGCCTTCAAAGAGTTGTAGGAAATGTTAAATGAAGAGCCAGTCGCTGGGCAGGAATAAGAAGAACTAGTTGCCCTTGAGGAACTCGGACCCTTTCTGGTTTCCATCAACAACACTCCTGTCCTGGGGTTGCACTGAGGGGGGGGGGGTCTCCCTTTCGGTTTCCTTCTTGGGGACATGGCAAGGCCAATCTCAGTTCTACATTGATTCAGTCCTTGCTTACAGAATCTGTGGGTTGCAATGGATTATTCATCACAACTAGCACATGCACCAGGCTGCTTAAATTGCCCATGGAGGGGGGCGGGAAACTTGTCACTGCTTATCCTGGTGCATTTCATTGGGGGGGGGGAGGGTTATAAAGATTATGTAACCTGGGTAATTAAAAAGTATCCATGTAATTTGTTTGCAGTGAAGCTTAATTCGGACTAAGATCTCAGGCTGAAGGCTGCTGTTCCAGGAGACGTTCCTCCCTCCCTCACCGGAGTGGGAGATATAAAGTAATAGTGACCAGAACAATGCTGCTGCTTTCCAAGGGGTTTCTTTGTTGTGGGGCTCATCCCAGAACGGCCCATTGGGAGCTGGAGCTGCTTTGTCAGGAACCAAACCTGGGAGTGGGGAGGGGGAGCTCATTATTCATCTGGGCTGTGTGGGGCGGGGCCCTTTCCAGCAGGAGAAAGGCAGGCTGCCCTCCCCCAAAGGAGGGAGGGGGAAGGGCCCCCAGGCTCAGCTGCCAAAGTGCCCCGGAGGCTGATTTGATTTCAGGCTGCTGCGCCCCTCCACCCGCGGGGATGGGCAGAGCCTTAAGTGGGGTGGTCCCTCTGCAGGGAGTTGGTCTTCTTTTCATTCAAAGCAGGCACGAGTGGGGGGGTGGGGAGGGGGCTCGAGGGATGATTAGCCAGCTTTGTGGCGCTGAGTCATGGCAGCTGGAGCCTTCGCCCTCTCTTGGCAGAGCCTTCTCGGGACCCATCCGCTGTCTGCCCGGAGGAGGAGGCCCCTTCCTCCCCCCAGCCCCCCCTGGCAGCGCTGCTCCTTTCAAGCAGGAAGTTCCCATTGGCCTGGCCGGCTCTTTGTCTGCTCCCCAGACACCTGCTGCCCGGGGGCCTTGGGAGTGGGATGGGGAGCCCCTCCAGCCAGCCCGAAATCCTCTTTCCCACCTCTGCGCACTGAGACGCCTTCATTCCGGCTAAGGGGAGAAAGGGAGACGCCCCTCCTGGGAAGATCGGCCAGAGGCAGAGAGGCTGCGGGGGGCACGTTGGTGGCGGGCAGGGGAGGCCGGAGCCGGTGGGACAAGGGACCCCCCCCCCAGCCTCTGGCTGCACCCTCTTTGTTCTGGAGAAGATCCGGGGGGTCTTTCGGGGGCTGAACGAGACCACTGCCCACTTTGTGGTTGAGGGGAGAGTCCTGCTTCGGCCACCCTTCGGCCCACGCCCATCGCCCCCCAGGAAGCCAGGCCACAAGTAGCCGCCCTTGCCAAGCGGGTCCGGGCGCCTCCTGCGTACCTGAGCCCCCCTCCCCCGGTCCCGCCCCCTTTACCTTGGCTCCGATCTGGTTGCCGCACTGGCCCGCCTGGATGTGCACGATCTCTCTCATGCTGCACCGGCGGCGGGGCTGCTGCGACGGCGGAGGGCTGGAGGGCGGCGGGCAGCGGCAGGAGCGGTGGGCGCGCGGCGATCGGAGGAGGCGGCCGGGCTCTGCCGGCGGGTTTTATCGAGGGCGCCTGCTGCTGCACCCGGGCTGGGCGCTGACGTCACCGCCCACGCCTCGGCCAATCCGGAGGCGCCGCTGCAAATGCTGCAGCATCAGGACCAGGCGCGCTTGGGGGGGGGGCGGAGGGGAGGCGCCCGGTTCGGCCCTTGGGGATCCCGCGCTTCGCCGCCTCCTCCACGCGCTACGCAGCCAGGTTCGCTCCGGCCTCTGCTGGGGAAGAGCGCTTCGGAGCGCGGGCTGAGGGCTTCCTCCGTTGTTACGCGGCCTCTCGAGCCCACCCGCCGCCGCCTCCCGTTGCGAGAACGAGTCGGGAGGGCACCTGAAGTTCGGGGCTGGCCCAGAGGCGGGCTGCTAAGGGGGAGCGGAGCGGCGTGCTCGCCCCTGTACCGGCTCTGAGTGCTGGCGGAGTCCCGCGCAATTCTGCTACTGCACTTGGGCCAGGGGTGCACCTGCGTGTCTGCGCGCGGTTTCGCTCCCTGCCCACGTGCAGTAGCCGAATTGCGCCGGACTCCGCCAGCACTCAGAGCCGGTACAGGGGCGAGCACGCCACCCCGCTGCCCCTTAGCAGCCCCACTCTGGGTTTCCCGTTCTTTCCCTTTGGATGCTGGGGAGGGTCGCTTTGTTTCCGTTGCAACGGGCTTTTTAAAATGTCCTTTTCGCGAGCTGGAGCCGAGGCGAGCCGCTGGGCCCGCCGCCGCCGCCGCCCACTTCCCAGCCCCGGGCCAAGCGGGCGCGCAGAGAGTTCCAGCCGGACAGCGGGGGCTTTCTTTGGTCCTCGGCACTGCAGCCTCGGAACGGGGGAGGGGCGGACAAAGGCCCGTTTGCCTGGAAAGAAGGAGGGGGGCAGGGGAAGCGAGCTGCTGCAGTCCACCTTGGGCGGCTCCCGGCCTTTGTTCAGGCGCCAGCATCCCAAAGAAGCGGGCCCAGGAAGCCAGGCCCCCGCCCGCTTCTCCGGAGGGGGGCGGAGGGAGGGGACGCGACCCTCCCCTTCTTTGTGTCTGCGCCGCGGCTCCCCTGCGGGAGGGGAACAAAACCTGGCGTGGCGACCCCGAGCTCAGGCCCCGGCGCGGGAGACGGGGTAGGCGGCGTTCGGGCCGGGCCGGAGCCCGCGCCCCTCCCTCCCTCCTTCCGAGCAGAACCCCGTCATCCGGAGGTTCCAGGAGGCTGCGGGCGCCGCCCTTCCCCTCGGTTGCCCCGCCGGCCGATCCTGGCGCTGCTGCTAACCGGCGCGATCCCAGCCGGAGCCTTCAGGACAGACGGCTTTCCGCGCGCGCTCCTCCCGCTGCTCAATCGCCGAAGCCCCACATGAACCCCGCGCTTCCCTCCTCTGCACCTCGATCGGTCTGGAGATCAGCCCGGCAGCGAGAACCGGCCCAGGCACCGTACCGGCTTTCCAGCCGCCTGGCCGCCCACCCAGACCCCCTCGCTGGCTGGCTAGTGTGTGTGTGTGGGGTCTCCTCTCCCCTTCACCATATTCCCACCCGCACCCACCCCGCTCCCTAGTAAGATGGGAGGGCAGGATGGCTTGGAAGGGGGGAGAGGAAGGAAGGAGGGGATGTGAGTGGCATCAGATGGCAACGAACAGGGCGCGTCGTAAAGGTTTGGACAGGCAGTGGAGCTCCACCCTTTTTTAGGTTGTGACATTTTCTTGTGGCCATCTTGACTTTTTTGACCATCCTGGGTGGATCCATTCGATGTTCCTCTTTATTGCCATTCTCCTGCAGATGCCTTCAGCTGGAGCGGCCACCCAGTCCCCCTCTGCAATTGCACGGCAGCCCTTTCTTCGACCCAGACCCCACCCGGCCCCCAAGCCCCTAGTCAAGAATGTTATCTCCCGCCTACACAGGGACAACCTGCAAGAATTATACACTGCTCAAAAAAATAAAGGGAACCCTTAAACGACACAATATAACTCCAAGTCAATCAAACTTCTGTGAAATCAAGCTGTCCACTGATTAACAATCAATTTCACCTGCGGTTCTGCAAATGAAAAATTCAAGGAGAATATTGTATTCCTTCAGATCTAGAATGTCTTATTTGAGTGTTCCCTTTAAATTTTTTGAGCAGTGTATTTCGGGTAGAAGATGGATCTCCTATATTCCCTGGGTCCATCCACCCCCCCACCCCCCACCCCCGATGCCCTTGTTCCCTCTGCAGAGTTGAGGGTGCAACCTGCCCCTTAGGTTCCCTGCCCCTTCAGGTGGGATCCGGCGGGGTGGGGGGCTGAATCCATCCAAGACATCCCACAAACAGACCAACTGCCTCTTTTGTTGTCCCCTGCTTGTCCTCGTCAGCCCCCCCGCCCCCCCTTCTCAAGGAGGGACTCCAGTCCCAGCTGACCTATCGAGCGAACTCCCCGAGTGGACTCACCTCCGCAAGAGTAGCCTTGTCAACGCTCCTGGTGGGATTTTAATTCTGCCCTTTGGAAACATGATGTTAAAAAAGGATCGGTCCCTCTATAAGGGGCTTGTGAGGAACTTGCCCTGAAATCTCACCCAACTGACACACACACACACGTGCAAAGAACGGTGCAGGTCAGAGGTCCCAGTTCTCACTTTGGCCCCAAACTCTTGCGACCCTCATGCTTCACTGGCATTTGCCCTCCCCCCTCCCATCACCCCCCCTGCCACTCAATCTGATTCAGACTCCTCTCACCCTTAAAGGGTCGGCAGCTGCCACTGAGGAGGAGGAGGAGGAAGGAGAGAGGCAGCTGCAAAACCTAAAGGAAGGAAGCGTCTTCATTGATCCCTCAAAAAAATATTGCAGGCACCTGAAATCCAAGCACTTGTTTTTAGTACAAAGCAAGAACCACCCCGTACAAAAAGGTCTTTGCATCCAAACTGCTGGTTGTGGCCCGTTCGCGTCCTGTGCAGTGAGGACGGGACGGATCCCGTGGGAATCGCAAGGGAGCAATTTCTGGGAAGGACAATAGGAGGCAGCCACTGACACCCGTTACGGCGGATTATGGCCATGGTGACTCTTTCCAGCTCCAGGCTGTGGCCATCAATAAGCACCCGGGTCAGCAGAGGCAGGACAATGGGCTCTTCCAGCGGTCAGAAGCACGAAGTGCACCCATCCCGTCTCCACTCTTCCCGGTGCTGCGTCTCCAAAGAGCCACCTGCTTCCCCTCCAAGGCCCCTCGGGACCCTCTTTGGGGCGTGGGTGACCACCGTGGGCCTGCGCCGTGCCCTCAGGGCCCCGCCTCTCCTTCGTTGTCACCAGGCGCACAGGGCCACCTCCGTCAACGTCCTCCTGAGTTCCTGGCTCCGGAAAGCGTAGATGAGCGGGTCCACCACCGAGTTGCAGACGATGAGGATCAGGTAGAGGCTGAAGTAGCGGAAGTAGCACTTGCAGGCGGGGCGGCTGGGGCAGAGGAGGATGAGGATCAGATGGAGGAAGAAGGGTCCCCAGCAGATCAAGAAGACCCCCAGCAAGATGGTGAGGGTGACGGCCCCCTTCAGGCTGGTGAACTGGGGCGCACGCTGCTTGCCGTACAGGGTGGAGATCTGCCTGGCGTGCCGGTGTGCCAGCACGAACATGTGGATGTAGAGCCCCGCAATGAGGCTGAGCACCGAGAGGAAGAAGCCCACCAGGCACATGAGGACGGCGGTGCTGTCGTAGACGATGAAGAGGACGCTGGAGACGCTGCTGACCAGCCACACGGCCAACATGAGGATGGCCGCCCGCTGGAGGGTCATGATGCTGTGGTAGCGCAAGGCGTAGAAGATGGTGATGTAGCGGTCCATGGCGATGACACCCAGGAAGGAGAGCGAGGACATCAAGGAGCTGCAGATGAGCATGTCCATGACGTTGTCCACCTGCTTGACCAGGCTGGGCTCGATCAGCAGCAGCCCGTGCTCAATCAGCAGCATGAAGAGAGTCTCCACCAGGTTGCTGACGCTCACCAGCATGTCCGAAACGGCCAAGCAGCAGATGAAGTAATACATAGGGGAGTGGAGGTTCCTGTTTTTGACGATGGCGGCCACCACCAGCAGGTTCTCCACGAAGCTCATGGCCCCCAGAGTCAAGAAGAGCTCACTGGGGATCACCACTTGCTGCTCGCTGGCGCAGAAGGTCTCGTTGGTCCAGTTGGCAAGATGATCGGTGGTGCTATTGGGGGAGTCCAGGTGCACCCTCATGGGGGACAATGTCACGGCCATTGTGGGTGCTTTGTGGGGCTAAAAGGAGCCCCCCACCGCTTTTGGAAGAGCGTTTCTTCTTCAGAAGCGTTTTAGGACGAGTGTCGGTATCCTTGGCTGCCCCAAACACTCACCTGTGGGCTGCAGGTCCCTCCCAGAAAGTCCCAGCTTGGTGCGGTCCACTCTCCAACAAAGCAGCCGAGATGGCAAAGCCAGCAGCGCTTCACCAGCTTGCAGGAGGACCTTTCTCCAGGACTCGACCCCAGGGAGCCCAGAGCGCTGACCTCTTGGCTGCTCTCCTTGGTTTCTGCAGGTCGCCTTTGGTCTTCAGCCTGCGGAGCTCAGGAGGAGAGCGATCCGCCGGCTTCTATCTCAGAAAGTGCTGTGCCCATCTCAAACTCCCCCTGGCCTCCTTCCTAACCTCCCAATGGCTGAATTTGTCCCTGCCTCCAAAATCGATTAGCAAAACTTAACGGCAAAGAAAGGGCCCTTTCTTCCCCCTCCTTTTAAAGGAACAGGCCCAGCTCCTCCCTTGGCAGCAGGGTGGAGGGGGATCCACATGATAACAAGTCAGGCGGCGAGCACTTTGAGTGGCAGGGAGGCATTATGAAACTGTCAGGGGGGGGGAGCTGGGGCCTTCGCAAACAGGCTGGCCGGTCGTTCTGGAAGGGGAAGAAAGAGGAGGGTGGCCACCTGGGCTCGCAAGGGGCAGCAGAGACAGCTTGGCCAGGCTGCCACTACAGGAGGGCCAGCAATGACCCTGGGCTAATTTCTTCCAGGGAGCCTCCCCTGATGGCCGGGATGCCCTTACGTGGCACTGCGCCCCTCATAGCTTCTTCTGCCACCGACACACACGCTTTAACTTCTGTTGAGAGCTTTGCCCTGGTTGAAATCTCCCCGCCAGCCAGCCAGCGTTCTCCCTCCATCCCCACCTGTGCCTGAGCCAGGCTTATGGGGAAGGCCTCCCGCCCTCTGGACACAAGCGCCGTCTTCTCCTGCAATCTACGTCCAGGCCTATGTTGCAGAGTTTATCCTTATGAGAAGTCACTCCCTTGGCACCTAATGTCCATCTGCGGGGACCTAGCAGGGGACCCTTTCTGTGGCTGTCCACAGGCACCGCATTCTCTAGATCAGTGTGTCCCAAGCTTGGCAACTTGAAGCTGTTTGGACTTCAACTCCTAGAGTTCCCCATCCTGGGAGTTGAAGTCCAAACAGCTTCAAGTTGCCAAGCTTGGGACACACTGATCTAGATCACGCTAGCGGGCATGGACTCCCAAGACAGAGGCCGGTCCTTCCAAAGGGGGATCACCGCGGAGGGGTCACCCTCTTTACGGAGACCAAGAAGCACATTCTTCAAGCCTGATGGTGGCTTCTGTCACCTGGCAGAGGCCCCGGAACCTGCCTCCTCCGTGGGCAAAGGCTCCTGCAGCAGGACAAGCCTTAAGTGGGGAAAGTGGGGGGGAGACCCGTCAATGAACCCAGGAAGACACATGACCTTCCTGACAGGCAGAGCAGGTTGAGCCAGGAAGGAGCAGCGGTTGGAGCCTCGGTCGCTCCAGGCAGTTGCCTTTGGCCTGAGCCCAGCAGTGGGCAGTTGGTCTTTGGAAGGGAGGGGAAGTGGCTGCGTTCAAGGACAGCCCTCCCTGGAGCCACGCAAGAGCCCAAACCCCGTTTCTCCATCGCTTCACAGGGGAAATTGGCTTCTGGGCACAGCCAGAGGCTCCTCCTCCTCCTCCTCCCTGGCCTGCTCCGTTTCTCTGGCTCTGCTGCTGCCGCGAGTGCCGGGGCTTCTGGTGGAGCAGGCTTGGCTCGGCCTTCAGGAGGGCAGGCACGGGAAGCGGAGCCTCGGGGTCTGTGGATTAACCTGGCCCAGGACTTCCAGGAACTGCAAACGGGCACACAGCCACCTCAAGAACGGCTTCGCAGGCCGGCTGGGTCTCCCGGTTCACAAGCAACTCTGCCCATGTGCCTGCGATGTACGTGGCGAAGGGGGGAGACATCTGTGCGCTTCCTGTGGGGCCACGTTAGAGGCTGGATGGATCTCAAGCGTCCGAAAACAAGAGGGAGGGGCTCTTCCGCAGACCCCCCTGCCCCCCCAGGGCAGAACCCCAACATGCTGGGGCAGCCTGGCAGCCAAGCACCCTCCCTTCCTCGCACCAAGGCCAAAAGGTTCAACCATGGTCGTGTCAGGAGTATTTTAAAAACAACAACATTTTCCTAACTTTTATTCATTACAAAGTGGTGGGGTGTAACCCCCGCGGTCTAAAAGAGGGGACACGGTGGGTGGGCGAGCGAATGGGGCAGCTGGCCAGGGAGGCCGGCGAGGGGGCCAGGAGGCACCGCGGGAGCTGCTGCCCCAGGGTAGAAAGCCACCAGGAGAGCCTCAAGGAGGCCTGGGGAGAAGGTGGGGGGCAGAGGGCCTGGAAAGTCCTGCCCGACCCAGCCAGGCCGGTGTTGGCAAGGGGAGGGGGGGGGGCAACCAGGCTGGCCCTGAACTTTCCTAAGAGAAAGTCCGCTTCCCTCCACGTGGTTGGGAAGAAGACGGCAGCATCGGAAGGTGAGGTTTGGAGCCGTGACTGGGAAGCCAGGACCACCGGTGGGGGGATGGGTGCGGGGGTGGTGGTGTCCTTTCCTGAAGGGGGGAGGGGGCGGGGCATAAAGCACAGAGGCCGTCCCAGATTCTTCTGTTTATTGTGGGGAGAGGGGGGCGCTGGGATTCAGTCCCAGTCTCCCCCGTCGCCCTCAGGGGGGTCCTCTCGGGGGGGCTCCTGGAACTGGATGTTGGCCAGCATGTCCCGCATGGCCGCCATCAGCCGGTTGACTCCCTGGTTGAGGTTCTGCCCGGCACCCGGCTCGGCTTCTCCTCCGGCGCGAAGGTCCCCCTGGGGTGGGGTGGGGCAGAGGACAGGGAGGCCGGGTCAATCCTTTGGAAGCCCCTCCCCCTGCCCCCCCTCCTCCCATGGCTGGGCTGGGCTTAGCCCAGTGACCCCCACGGCCGCCCCTCCCCCAGGGCCTCTGGGCAAATGTAAAACCCCCGCAGGCAACCTGGGCACTCACAGCCCCACCCGCCCCCAGCCGTGCTCTGGACACAGCTGGACAAGCTCCAAAGGGCCCCTTACCTGTAAGTTGAAGTTTGGCAGCAGGGACCGAAAGAAGAGGGACAAAGTGCTCTCGTTGCCTGGATGACCCGCCCTGGAAGGACAAGAGGGGCTGAGGAGGGAGGGAGGGAGGGGCTCCCTTGGGGGCTCCAGTGCAGTCCGGCCAGGCCACGCAGCGCCCGGGAACTGCCAGGCGCAGAGCGAGGAAATACCTTTCGGGCCTGGTGTAGGAGACCGTGGAGTCCAGGGGGGGCAGGGGGTCGAAGCCCATGATGGGCTGGGAGGTCACTTCCTTGAGAGAGGGAAACAACAGGTCAGGGGCTGGGGCGGCCACCATCGTCCAGCCTTCATCTACTGAGCCGTTGAATGAATCCCCTTTACTGCCCCTGAGAAAGACGGGCTGACCACCCGAAGGAAAAGCACGAAGGGAGGTCAGAAAGGGGCCCGGCCAGGCCAGGCAGAAGGACCGACGCTGGACGGCTTGCATGGAAACTCTTCCAGGGAAGAAAGAGGCCAAAAGATGGAGACCCCACAATCTACAAAGAGAGATGGGTCCAATGGAAGGGGTCCAAAGACGGGCTACAAAAAGGGTGGAAGGTCTTAAGCATCAAACTCACAGGAAAGACCTCATGAACTCAACCTGTAGAGTCTGGAGGACAGAAGGGAAAGGGGGGAAATGATCGAAACATTTAAATAGGTTAAAGGGTTAATTAAGGTCCAGGAGGGAAGTGTTTTTAATAGGAAAGTGAACACAAGAACAAGGGGACACAATCTGAGGTTAGTTGGGGGAAAGATCAGAAGCCATGGAAGGAAATATGATTTGACTGAAAGAGTAGTAGATGCTTGGAACAAACTCCCAGCAGACATGGTAGGTAAATCCACAGTCATTGAATTTAAACCAACCTGGGATAAACATACACCCATCCTAAGATAAAATACGGGGAATAGTAGAAGGGCAGACGAGATGGAGCAGGAGGTCTTTTCCCTCCTCTATGTCTCCCCTTCCCAAGACCCCTCACCGGAGGCAACGCGGCTGTGGCTTCTCTGATCTCCGAGAGGATCACGTGGCGGTAGACGTTCCTGGGGGCGTTCTGGTATCTGGCCTTCCGCCTGCACACACAGAGGGGGAGGGGGGAGGGATGCCGGGAGTCTCCAAGCGGCTTCCTTCGCCCCCCCCACCAGAAGCACCAGCTCCCCTCACCCCCCGTCCTGAGCTGAAACCAATGGGGTGGGGGTGGGGGGGGTCAGCAGCCGGGGCCGGACTCACTTCTGCTCCGCCTCCTCCAGGACGGGCTCCTTGGCATCCACCACCCGCAGCACCTGGTGGACGTTGCTCTCCAGCCAGGCCATGACAGTGGGGTCCTTCCAGAGGGCGTGGCCCCTCCCCAGGTAGAGGGAGACCAGCTGGCTCAGCGCTGCAGGCACACTGGGGGGAGGGAGGGGAGGGGGGCTTTTAAGGAGAGCGGCAGAGTCGCACCCTCGGCTCCGGGCCACGTCAGGTGCTTGTCCCACCGTCACCGTTTTGGGGCAGCTGCTCCTGGGGCCTTCCCTCTGGCAGAAAGGGAAAGGAGGCCACAGGGAAAGGAGAGGAGGACTTGCACCGTCTTGAACCCCCAACCTCCCCGGCCTCACCATCAGCGACCAGCAAGCAAAGCTTTGCCTTCCGCCTCTGCCACTGGCAAGACTTCATCCCCCCCCACCCTCTGGTGACCCCCGTCTGCCCTCAAGGGCTTTCCTGCCCTCCCCGCTTGGGAGGCTCTCCTTGGGGTCCTCCAAGTCCCCCCCCCCTTTACCTCAGCTGGGCTTCCACTCCAAAGAAGGCATGGGAGGCCACCACGGGGTCAGGCTGCACGCTGCACCGGTCCAGGAGGGGCATCAGGGCTGGAGGGGGAGGGCAAAAGCTCAGGCCGCCTTAGCAAGGCTGGGGAGGGGCCCTTGGCCCAATCTGAGAGCGACTCCTCTGTGTGTGTATGTGTGTGTGACATTTGGCGCTTTCCTTAATTGCAACTGCCCCCCCCTTCCCTCCCACCCAAGCCCCCTCCCCCTCTCTGGTGCTGCTGCTGCTGCTGCTGGGGGTCAGCTGGGTGGGTCTGGGGGCCTCCCGTACCGCTGGGGAACATGATCAGGGCCTGTCGAATGAGGCCGTCCGCTTGCTCCCGGGCTCGGCTCTGCTCAGCTTCCGACAGGTCCTCCTGCTGGCTCAGGAAGAAGTAGGCCAGAGGGACGGAGAAGGCAAAATTGGGCAGCTGGCTCAGATTCCGATGACCCTAAGATTGGGGAGGGGAGGGGGAGTAGACACAGATGTGAAGAGGCAGCGCAGCCTTCCAGGAAGGAGACGGGGGGGGAGGTTTGGGGAGGGGGCAGCAGCTGGGATCCTGGTGCCTTTCAAGAAGTCCAGGCAGGCCCTTGGCCGAGGGAGGCACCCGTGTGTGTCCACTTCCCTCCCCAGCCGCAGGCCGAGCGGGAAAGACAGGAGCTCTTCCGGCCTTTTCTGGCCCAATTGTTCTAAAGGTCATTAACAGGCAGCAGGGCAGAAGAAGGCGACACCTGGGGGCGCTAGAGAGGAGGCCGGGGCTGGTGGCCGGGGTGTGTGTGTCCAGCTGCGTGGGGCCCTTCCTACCTCCCATTCCTGGAACATGCGGGTCAAGAAGGCAAACTCTCTCGCTCGCAGGGACAGCAAGTCCACCACCAGCAGCATACACAGCGGGTCATTCTCTGGATCCAGGCTTTGGGGGCGGGGGGGGGGCAGATAAAAGGAGGGTGGCTATTTCAGGACAGCTGGCCGGCCTTTGGCGGAGGGAGGACCAGCAGGAGCCCCCGGGGACAGCAACCCCCTCCCCGGTGGCCGCCAGAGGACCTCCACAACCTGGTTTTGGGGGCCCCACACAGACCTGTCCCGAAGTGGAATGGGGGGAGGGCCGCCCCCCCTCCGGGAGCCGCCAGGCCTCACCTCAAGAGGAGCTTGCAGACCTCCAGGGCCGTCCGGGGGCAGCCCCTCCTCTCCAGGAAGAGCAGGTGCTTGAAGAGGGCCAGGTAGAAGGCTCTGCCAGGGAGAGCAGGAGGGAGAGTGGGAGGGGGTCCAAGCAGCAGCCCCCTGCCTCCAAGCCTCCCAGGGGGGGCACCCACCTGTTCTCCGGGTGGCGGTAGTCCAGCCTGCAGGTGCCACTGGTCAGGCTGAAGACGGGGTGGAACGCGCACTCCAGGGTGTAGAGGGCTCTCTCTGCAAAACAGGCATCGTGGCCGTTGTGAGGGAGCCTGGACCTACTTTGGGGACAAGGACCAGGGAGAACCAGGGCCGTCTGGACGCGCTGGGCCCAGGGCCTGGCCAGCTGAGGCAGAAAGGGGAGGGGAGGAAGACGAGGGGGAAGTGGTGTTGATGCAGGCTATTTCTGAGAGGAGGAGGAGGAAGAGGAGACCTTAGGGAAAAGGAACCTCTGTTAGATGCTCGATTTAGAAGATTCCACAGCGGGAGCAGAAATTGTAGGGGGAAAGGACTCTGCACCAGGTGTGGCTGTCTCGTCACTAGAGCCACATAAGGAACGGGAGTCTGGGTAAATCTTTGTGGAGCGCAACTGTTCTCGCAGGAGCCGCTTCTCCCAGGGGCTCTGATGACCTTTCTCAGAAATCACGGCTCCTAGCTAGGAAGAACTGTTAAGCGAGAAGAAGACGTCAGGGATCTGAACCTTTGGGGAAGCTGTCGGTGCTCGTGGCACGCGCGGAATGTGATCTCTCTGGGGCAGAAAGGACTTCGCTTTGGGTGCAGCTCCCGGAGCCATTAAATTAGAGCTCGGATTGAATGGCCGCGTTGCCGAGAACTGAGCTGGAAAAGAAATGATGGCGTGGTCATTTGGACGAAAAGTGTTGTGAATAAATGGATTAAAGGAAGGTATCGCAAGCCTTTGCAATCTGTGTAAGAAAGGGGCAGACGAGTGGCCCAGGCACGTCGGACACCTGGCTTTCTGGCCCAGAGCTTTCAAACCCAGCACCCCAAACCCCCCTCTCTCTCTCCAGTTCTTACCAATCAAGTCCCTGGCCATCTCCTGGTCCTCCTGCATCCGGCACACGTCACTCAGCTGCAGAAGGGAGTCCACGTGGTACGGGTTCATCTGGAGCAGCAGCTGGGGGCAAAGCCAAAGAGCCAGGCTAGCTAACCTGGAGGGGGGGGCACCTGCTGGGAGGCCCCTCCACACCACCCCCGGACCGCAAAGGAGCCTCCCAAATTCAACAGGGTCCAGAAGACAAGCAGAGCCTGAGTGGTGGGCCTAGTGCTGGCCTGCAATTCCAGGCCCCTTTCTGGCCCCTGGGCTCCCACTTGGCCTTCAGAGCCATCCTCCCCTGCTTCTTCCTCCTCCTCCTCCTCCTCCCACCCCTCCTCCATCCCTGCTCCAGGCTCAGATTTACAAAGCCCACATTCAGGACGTTTAATGAAGCGTGAAGCATTTTCCAGAAGCCAAATATTCTCCCTTCGGACATGGGATTGATTTTCAGTGGCACCTCGTGCCTACTGGCCACTGAAATTAGCTTGTTTCTCGTTGCTGCCATCACTTGTGCAAAGCCCCCTGTACAGAGCTTTCTGTGTGTCCCCTTTGACCGACCGCTGAAACCAAGCGCTTGCATAAAAGCCACCAAACTCCTTCCCGTTTTCCAAGAACCGACATTCCTGTTTGCCGGAGAACCCAAACGTCTCTCAACTGGGCCGAATTCCCCCTTGAGGAGCAGGGGAAAGTGGGGGCTGGGGGGGCAGAGCTGGGAGTCCTTCCTGGACAAAAGAGCTTTTATCTCCCCAATGCTCCAATTTCAAAGAGCCACATTTATCCTGGCTGGGAGGAAGGAAGGGGGGGGGCCAGGTCTCCAAACTCAATGTCTTGATTATCCAGCTAACATTAGGCTAAGAACAAGTTTGGCCTTCCGCGCTTTGTATTTACCATTAAACCCTTCGCAGTTAACACAGCTGGACCAGGGCCAAAAACCCCTCAAAGCCGAGGCTGTTCTCGGAAGCCCTGGGGAAACGAGATGCTCCTTCCCTCCAAGATGGTCAAGATTTAAATATAGCACAAGTGTTGGCTTAGATCTCCCTGAGCAGAGGAGGGGAGAGAAAGGGGCGGGGCAAACGCCCTCCCAGTCTGCCCCTCCCCTCCCCAATACGGACCAAGCTGGGCGGGGGGGGGGGATGAACGAAGGGTGGAAGGGCAGAGAGGCCATCCCAGGAGGGGAGGGGAAGAGCCAGCAATAGTAAATATTTATATATTTAAAAAAAGCGTCTCCTGTTCCAGCGGGGGGTTGGACTAGGTGACCTGCAAGGTCCTTTCCAACTCTAATAAATAAATAAACAAATAAATCCCCCCGTGCTGGACGCCATCGGCAGTCTTGGTCCTCAGGGCTTGGGAGTCCTCAGCCAAAGGCTGGCTGGCTGACGGGGGTGGGCTGGGGGCTTCCCAGGCTCTTCCCTGCCCCACGAGAGCCGACTGAGCATGGGCCTGTTGCAGGGAGGGAAACCGAGGCCCTTGGAACTGGCCCAGCCAGAGGGGGAGATTGGGTCAGAAAGCCCCTTTTGTATGGTCATGCAACGTCCTCTCGGGGGAGGCAGTGCAGGGATTTTGGACCCTTCAAGGGCCGACGCTTGTGTGGCCGAGGGGCCTCTGCCAGGGGTCTGCATGCAGAGTGGGCCAGGCACAGCTGGGGCCCAGGAGGGTCCCTGGATTCCTACAGCCGAGAGCAGCGGCCCAGGGGGAAGGGTGGGGCAGACCCCTCTGGAGGGCGCCAACTGGGCATGGCTGGACAATGCCAAATCCTCAGCAAGTCCAGAAGTCAAAGCTGGGATGGAACCAATCACCATGGTCGAAAAGTTGGTGAATTTGAATTCGTGCCTTTGTGAGGGGAGGACCTACCACAAGATTGTTTGGGTCCATCGATTCCACGGCATCCAGGAATTTGAACTGCACCAACTGGTACTCCCGGCTGTGCTCAAAGGCAAAGTGCTGCTCCCCACGCCGGGTTTCCAAAAGCACCATCGATATACCTGGGGGAGGAGAGGGTGGTCAGCCTGAATGGAGAGATAATCCAGGGGCCAGAGAGGGGAGCGTCCGTCTCGCTGTTTCTCCTTCTTTTTTCCTACTTTAAGGAATGTGGACTTCAAAACTCCCAGAATTCTCCAGCCAGAAGGGACAATACACACCATGGTATCTTAAAGTGGCCACGGCTGAGTAAACCCTGGCCTGTCTCTCTGGAGAGGAACGGAATGCTGGGCTTGGGTTCTCCCACTGGATGGCCTTGGTTCCCCTCAGGCCGAATGCAGGAGTCCAGATTGGGACTTCAACTGCAGCCCTCGCCCCTGTCCCCAGCCTGTCCTTCCCCATCATGCCTCCATGCCAGAGAGGTCCAGAGGGCCATGCAAACACTTCCACCTATTGTTTCGGGGCCAGGCAGCCCCCCTCCTTTCTTCAGCCTTAAAACACATCTGGAATTCTCCCGCACAAAGTTGGAGGACAAGAGTATGAACAGCCCAGAAGGAGGGAGGGAGGCATTCCTACAATTGTGGGACGACCACGGGGGCCCTCGAAGGCCTCTCTTTTCACCGGCACCGGAAGGGAAGTTGGCAGCTGGTAATGCAGCCACAATATACAGTGGCACCTCTACTTAAGAACTTTTCTAGATAAGAACCGGGTGCTCAAGATCTTTTTGCCTCTACTTAAGAACCATATTCTACTTAAGAGCCCAAGCCTGGAAAAATCTCCCAGGAAATTTGAGAGCGGCACAAAGGCCCGGCCAGTTTCCTGCCATTCCCCCTTTAATCCCGGCCACCTGGGCTGCCAGAGGAGCCTTTCGGTGGCGCTTAAGGAGGCTTTGGCAGCCCAGAGTGAACGGAGCGTTTTCCTTTCTCTGGGCGCTTGGACAGGGAATAAACCACTTCGCTGTGGTGGCTCCCTCATGCTGCCTCCCATACACCCAGCGTGAGTTTGCCTCCTGGAGCATCTGGGCATGGAAAGGCAAAAGGAGCCGCTCACCTCACCTTCCTTCAACAGCGACTGTCTTCCTCCTCCTCTTCCTCCTCCTCCTCCCACCCAAATTCTGAGCTTTTATTTCTTTCCTAATGAGTTTGCACGCATTATTTGCTTTTACACTGATTCCTATGGGAAAAATTGCTTCTACTTAAGAACCTGGTCACGGAATGAATGAAGTTCTTAAGTAGAGGGACCACTGCCCTCAGCAGCCAACGTGCCATCAGAAGAGATTGGAGCCTTTTGCCACAGTCCCAAAGTCAGCCGAGGTGTAAGAGGCTTTGGGGGAGGCCTCTCACCTGTTTTGCTGTGGCGTGGCCATGTGTCCTTGGGTGCAGTCAACCACGTGCTGTGCACATACTGGCGCTGCCTCTGCCGTGGCCTGGAAGGGAGGAGCACACTTTATAAGACCTGAATTCATGCGCCGAAGCCTTTATCTCTATTCCAGTTGCTCAGCAGCTGCAGCAAAGTCCCCGTGGGGGGCAGGGCTGTTTTCAAAGTCCTATTGATGTATCCTGGCCCCTCCCCCCCCCCCACCACCCCAAGCGATTGCCAGTCACATTAAAATAAGCACGGCCTTGTTTTGGGAGTGAGAGAATGTGGTCTTCCTCACTGGGGAACGGCAACGGCCTCTGTTCTCCAGCCAGGAAGCGCTGAAGTGAGTGTCTCACACCCCCGCCTCCCAGGCAGCGCAAAGATTAAACAGATGCAGCGGAAGAGGGAATAACCACATCTAATGCGGAGGCATGTGCTTGGCCTCACATGCATGCCATGCCCGTGAGAAAAACTTTGTCCGAGTCCATCAAAGGAACCGGCACCAACCGCCTTCTCTCCAGCAAGACGCTGGGGAACCCGCAGCGTGGCACCCACCTCCCGGGGCAGGGCTGGGGGCTGGAATTTCCCCCGGGGTGCGAGGAGGAGCCCGCGATGCTCAAGAGTGGCACAAGGGCGGGTCCTTCTGCCTCAGCCACATCTGGACCGTCAATAAAAACTCTCCACCCAAAACCACCACGGTCCCAGAGTGGCTGGGAGAGATCCCAAACCGATCCTCCCCTGGAGGAGACCTACGGGCCAGGCAGGGTGGGTCAGTTCTGGCAAATGGCATTCCCACCACAGTGTTTCCACAGATTGCGGCTGGTGTGGCCAGAGGTTTTGCTTCCCCACCAAATCCAGAGACAGATGTCCATCTCACAACACTGGATCTCACCTCTGATCTCCCAGAACCGCCCGGGCCCCAAAGTATCTCTTCAGCTCCGTCTCTGGATTCAAGCTCCTGGAAAGTTGGGAAGACAAATCTTGCCTGTCATTCAATGCCTACATCCTGTTCCGTGCAGAGAACACGCCGTTGCGTCTGAAACCATGCTCACTCAGAGCCATCAAACTCCAGATACAATGTGATTTTATTTGCATGCAAGCGACCATTGTCTCCTGACCTCTCCTCCAAGCGTTGCCCTGTGCTGAACAGCCGTGAGCAAAGGCAGAGCTAGACCTTCTACCCCCCAGGCCCGTATATTGAAAAGGAAAAAGGCAGAGGCGGCAGAAATTGAATATTTTAAGTAAAGCCACCTGGGTCACATTAATACTTATCCTTCCTAGTAGGTCAGCATGCCAGTCGTACTATCTCTGGGATATGGCCGGTGAATAGGAGAAATCCGGTTCACCAGGTCATAGGTTCTGGGCTCATTCTTTTCCTTGCCAGCGCTCAGGGTCAATTCAGTTCCCTTTAAATGTTTTGTCACGGGGGCACTTGAAGTCGTTCTTATGTGCAACGGGCATCTCATAGGTTTGATAGCAAGTATAAGAAAATACAAGGCACAGGACTTGTTCCTCTTGAACTCTCCCTCCATTTAAGAGCCTCCGATTGGTCATTTTATCTACCGCCCATGATTGAGGCCTCTCACCTGTGTTCGATGTAAAGAAGAGGCCGATTATCTGTGACCGGCCTAGTCTGGCTCTGGCACGGGGGCCCACCGGAACTCTCAATGCTCAGCAAGATGCTTTCAATATTTTCCACTTGGTCATCATCTCCAAGGAACTGTTGGGAAGAAACAAATGAGCAAAGGGGCTCCACTCTTCTCAGACAAAATCTATGTAAAGGCAAGTCTCACTGCTCTCTTGCAGGCACCCTCATTAACAGCCCCTTTTAATACGACCAACACTTTCTGGAATCATAGTTGCCCCATCACTGAACACAGGACAGCCATTTGTCCAGGATTATCTGAAACTCTGCCCCAGACAGAGGTTGAAGGCCTCCAGGGCCCCTTTCAATCCCTGGATTCGGCTTGAACTTGATCTTACACAGGTTTTATTTGTCTTTGTTCCTTGAACCACAGGCTCTTTCTGGTGACTAAACAGTCAAGCTTCTGTAGAGCTGTAGTGATGGTTTTGTAAAGGTAGAATCATATTTTAGTGTTTTAACCCCACACAGAGTCTCAAATTCCAGGCAGCAAAGGGAATAACCATGATTTTTCCCACATTCCTCAACTGGTTTAATTCACATTCAGCACTTCTGTACAAGTGCTTAATCCCCAAACCTAATTCAATTTACCAGAGCTTCGCCTGGAGAATTCTTCTTATTCTTTCTTTTCTTCTTTTTCTTTCGTGATTTGTTGTTTGCAGTAGACTTTAGAAAATTAAAATAAAAGGTTGAAATATGAATATAGTGAAGCATGACATGAAAAGTTTGAATTTCAAACAGGCTATCTAACCCAGGAAAATGTCTAAGTTCCTGTTTGGGGGCTAAACTCACAAATACCCAAAAGATGTGGCAGCAGATAAAAATGCAAATAGCAGCCAAGTAATATTATACTTCATGATGTCAACGTAGCAGGAAATTGAGCCCCCAGGACCCCAAGCACAGTAAAACCCTTTGAAAGGGCAGCCAGGCTGGACCACTGTAAACTCAGGAGAGGGATGTCCCAGCGGAAAGGCACTAGGGAAGAAGAGGTAGGCCTCTTGCTCCCCACCATTCCTTAGCCGTTGGTACCAGGAGTTTGCCCATCCTGCCAGACTGGGCTAGATGGGTATAAATAACTGGGAGTAGACAATCTTTCAGATAACCAAACCTTGAAGGACGTTAATGGTGACAAACAGCATCTTGAATTGCATCTGTCTACCAATGCAGCCCCGAAGCAGGAGTGTTACATTTGCCAAAGTATAGATTGCAGTTTGTTACTATTATTGTCACGGGCGGACCTGTTTGTATGCATTTTTTGTATAATTGTTTTTCATAATGTGTTCTACATTGCTTTGTTTCTCACTGATGAAAAAATAAGCTTTAAGCAAAACAGGAACCACCGTTTTCTACAGGAGACTTGCCATTTGATCCAGCTGTTCCACCTCTCCGCCCTCCTCCCTCTTGTCGCTCTCAGGCTGATCAGGTTCGGCCTCTTCAGTTGTTGGGTTGCCTCCTCCCTGCAGTCGGTAGTCTTCAGTCTCCTCTTTAGGCACCAGGTCCTCATCCAGTCCTTCATTGTTTATCTGCAGGGGTTAAAAGTTCCCCAGTCCACAAACAAGCATATGGCACAAACATCATTTGGCTTAGCTTTCTCTCCCTTAACGTTACAGGGGAGAACAGCATAAGAAGGGTCGCCAGAAACAGGATCACCGGCAAGTCACTGACACAGAGAACTCTTCCTGGGGGCAAACTTTGGGCAGACAGACCGAGCACAACCACCCGCAAAGAGCTGGAGCTGCTACCCAAGCCCTTGAAAGGCACCGGGAGGCCGCGGTCCCTCTGTGGAGCCTCCCAACCCGGGGACAGAGGCGATCCCGGGGCCAAGCGGTTCTTGCCCTTCGGACTGGAGGCTGCGAACCCTGCGGGGAAGGCAGGGGCGGGGGTCTCCGGCCGGGCCGTGGCAGATCCTCACCAGCTCGAAGGGGTTCGCCACCCGCTTCAAGGGCTCCCGCCGCGGGCCCCGCCTCCTCCTACCGCCGCCGGACACGGGCGTCGGCTGGTCCTCCGCGGCTTCCCCGTCGTCGTCCTCGCCGCTGTCTGGCGCCTCCGGTCCACCGAGGGGCGGCTCCTCGCCCAGCAGTCCCTGTCCGCGGCACTCGCCCCGCAGCCGCCGCAGAGCCCGGCGAGACATCGCCGCCACCCGCAGCACCCGCGCCGGTAACGCCGCCGGACCGGAAGCCTTGGGGACGACCCGAAGGAGAGCAGGGGCCCCTCTAGGCCACGGCCCGTCGCACTTCCGCTGCGCCGCATACGCATGCGCGGTTCGTCTGGCCGTGCAAAACCAATGGCGCTGATTCCACTGTTGTCTCGAGCGGCATCTGTGAGGGAAATCCGGGCCTTCAGGTATGAAAAGGAGAGGGACCCTATGAGGGCGGGCAGCAGCGCCCGTTTCCCTCCTTTAGAGTGTGAGGCCGAGGGCAGTTTCCCTCCTTCCTTCATAGGCGACGAGCGCCCCCCCCCCGCCTTCTTTCGGCCTCCCAACGACAACCCTGCGAGGCGGGCCTGGCTGCAAGTGGGGCGTTCCCCCACCCGACCAGCTTTCGTGCCTGAGGCTGGACTGGAACTGGCCCCCTTCTCCTGCGCCGCTCCCGCCAGGCCTGAGGAGGGGGCCGGGGTCGGGGTCGGGGTGGTGCCGCGGGCCCTGGAGGTCAGCTCGGCCCTGACTCTGCTGCTTTTGCTGGTGGGCTCGAGGACTCGGGAGGGGGCTGTTCTATTTTGATGCAAGTGATCATCTCCGCCGGGACTTTGATGGTGTTTTTAAATTGAATTTTTGTGGTGTTACATGCAGCTTTTTGCAAACCTCTTACATGTAAGATGGGTGGAATTGGAATAAATATGGCTGAATTAAATATTCTACACAAATCTTATATTCAAGAGCTGAGTTGGCAGATTTCGCACTGTGGTGTAACTACACTAAGAACTTCATGAACCAGACCTTCAATAGTCCCAATCACCTCTGACCCTTCTTTATAGCAGTGGAATTTAGGAGATAATTTTATTGCAATCCTATTGTGGAGCTATTCAAATTGAGAAACTTCTCCCCATTGTTCTTTTGGAAAAAGAATAAGAAGAGTTGTCACAGATCAGATCAAAGGCTCTGGGTGACCTTTTGATCTCTGAAGTGCCCAACTGGGGAACCCTAGAATCAAGCACACCTTCCAAAGCTCCTTTAATCATCTCTTTGGGTTAACTTTGCAGCCTACGTTGTATCCGTGCTGGGAGAGTAAAATAAGCGCGGGGCATAGGGCAAAAAACGGAGCTCTGCTCTAAACATTCCGACAAGCTCTTCCGTCTGGAGTTTTAGGAAGCATTTTTATCAGCCACAGATCCCCCCTCTGCTTGGCGAGTTTCCCCTTCAGACGACTGCTGCCGACCTGGGAAATTGTTCCTTCCTTGGGAGCAGGATTTACAGAGGAACATTACTAGGTCTGTTTCACTTTGAATTTTATTTACACTTCTTTAAAGTACACACTTCGTATAAACCATTGGCAGAGGAGGATGAGGACACGCGGGGCTGAGAAGGGGACAGGGACCCTGCTTTGCCACAGCAAGTAGCTACTGCCAAAAAGAGTGAGGAGCAGATCAATGCGACACCTGAAGGTCAGGTCAAATGTCAAGCAAGTAGACTGTAACAGAGGACAGGAGGAGGAGGGGGACCCCAGAACACCAGCTAAGTCTTGACCCTCCTCTTGGTCTACAAACATCTCCCAAAACCTCCCCTCCACACTTGAGCTTTGCTTTCTGACCACGTTCTCAGTTCTAGGCAACGTCTTGATTATGGACACTCTATATACACTGTACACAGCCAGTTACTTGTGCATCCACCTGCGCACGGGGTGCATTTCTGGCATGCCACGTTAGCCACGGATGTGAGCTTTGCGAAATTGAGCATGTTGAATTGTTAGATTTCTAGTC
Organism: Erythrolamprus reginae; assembly: GCF_031021105.1. Taxonomy (NCBI): domain Eukaryota; kingdom Metazoa; phylum Chordata; class Lepidosauria; order Squamata; family Dipsadidae; genus Erythrolamprus; species Erythrolamprus reginae. The sequence goes on from NC_091958.1 coordinate 400,069, forward strand.
CCCCCTTTTTATATATAACGCAAGGCAGCAAACATAACTTAATAGTCCTACCTCCCCTTTTCTTCACAACCTTGTGCGGTGGGTTGAGCTGAATGACTGGCTCACGGTCACCCAGATGACTTCCATGACTAAGGCATGAAGACCTGGGGTCCGATTCCAGGCCAGCATCTTAGCGAAAGCAAAATGGCGCTCGACCCAGTTGAGTCCTGTGATGCTAGGTACAAAACCCGCACAAGACGGAGGCTTCTTCCAAACAGTGGAGCAGGGGCGCAAGGGAGGGGAGGATGGCATGCAGAAGCAGGTCTGGAGGCTCTTGGCAAAACCCGGAGGGCACCGGGGAGTCCCTTCCATTTCAGCACAGCAGACCAGCCTGTGGGCTGAAGACGGGAGAAGATTGGCTTCTTTGTGGGGCTCCATGGAAGGCTGGGGGCATAGGCTTCCCTCGGCGGAGTTCCTGGTCCAAAAAGCCCTGTCGGGATTACGTAAGTCTCAGAGGGAAGGGCAGGGCTCGGATCTCACTCTTGTGCAGCTGGGAAGCGCAAGTAGGAAGGAGTCTCGCTTCCATAAATACTGAAGGCCGGGTTGGATAACGTGCGCAGCCAGTGAGGCAGGGGAGCGGGATTAGGAGGAAGGTGGAATGAAAACCTGGAGGAAGGGAGGGGGGGCCTTTTCCCATGCCCCCCACACGCCAGTTCAGCTTTTGGGACCATTACCCAATTTTTAAAATTCTTCTGGCTGGTTCCCAGAAAGAGCCACTAAAGAGCCCGGCTATTCAGGCCATCCTGCAGCAGCCCTAAGTGGGGCTATGTCTTCTCCATTCAGTCCCTGGTATGGGCCCGGCCTTGCGCAAGATGCTGGGATGTGGTCTGGCAGTTGGAAGTGGCTCCGCTCCCAGGAGGAGGGGTCTTTGACAGAGGGGTCCTTCCCCCCTCCCCCCCCCCTGCTTCAGGCTCCTAGTCTTCATTTCAAGTCAGTGGAAAGAGGGCAGAATGCAACCTCCTTGGCAAGCTCGTGCAGGACCCCCACAAGCTGGGCTGTTAAACAAGCTGTGAAGATCCACTTTGTGCTACGTCGCTACCCAAGTGGCCAATTTAGTTTGCACAGCTTAGTGCCATGTGCAGATATGGCCCCGTTTACGTGGGAACCAGGATTTCCTCCTCTATGGACACGGACGGCCCCCACCTCCTCCGCCCCCACAAAGATCCTGGCGCCCTCCGTGCAGGCGGCTCTCCCCCCTCCCTATGCAAGTGGCTGTTAGGGGCTGGGAACAGGGGCTCTGTATCTCTAGATTCTTATAAAATTAGGCATTTTATTATTGGCTGTACAAAGAAGACACACTCCTCCTGAAACTGTGGAGGGAAAGCCCCCCCCTTTTTCATAGTCCTGGCAGGAGACCCACCTCGTTCCTCCACCCAGAGAAGGACGACAAGCGAGAGCCACGGAAATGACACGGAGCAGCCAGCGGCCCCAGGAGGTGCGCTCAGCGGCAGGCGCCTGGCTGTGAGGGGAGAGCCCGCTTGGCCGGAGGGACGTTTCCTGCAGGGAAAGCAGCAGGGAAGGAGCTGGCCTTTGCCCGGCAGCTCAGCTGGACCCTTCCGGTGCCCAGGCTCCGGTGCCCAGGCTCCCTCTGGCTGACCTCCAGGCTGGCGTGCGTTCAGCAGAGTTCTCGTTTGCCAATGTGGGGGGCTGCCATGCTGCTCAGCTAAAGCAACATGTCCGCTGCAGAAACATACAATATCTACAAGGGTGTGTACACGTGTGTGTGTGTGTGTGTGTATACATAAGAGGAGCAGGCGGATGTCCCTGGGAGATGGGGTGGGCTGCATAAAGGAAGGTGGAAGCCAGCAGGGCCCAAAGCTGCGTTTCCTCTGCTGGAGAGTCTGGGCTGCCGGGCCTTCAAAGGCTGGGTGCCGGCCGGAGCGGGAGAGGTTTGGGGGCAGCCCGTGGAGGGGAGGTTCCAGGCGCCTCTAGCTGGAGGAGATGTACAGGGACTGGGTCTTGCGGCTCCTGCCCGGCTTGGTGTTGAGAATGTCCATGCTTTTGCGGCTGGAGCTGACGACGTCCGTGACGAAGCCAGAACAGTCGCGGCAAACGTCCTTGAGCACCGACCCGTGGGCGTAGATGCAGGGGAACTCTTCCTCCACGCTGCGCCAGCGGGTGCCCTGCAGGGAGCTGGAAGGCAAAAACGGGCTGCTCTCGAGTCTGCGGCCCTTGCTCTGGGGCAGCTGCGCCTGATGCTGCTGCCCCCCAGCGCCACCCAAGGGCTTTGCTTGGCTCAAGAGGTCTGTGGCTCCTGTATCGGGAAGCCCTGCTGATAACACACCCTGAGATTCACGTGCCTTGTTTTATGGGACGTCCTTATGCGCCACACAATTGTTACGCTGTAATCTCTGGCCAACCTTCAGCGACTTGAAGGGGTTGCAGGAGCTGCACCCGTGAGCCAGGAGGCCTTTCGGGGACCTTGGGTCCCTTCCATTTCTCAAGCCAAATAATCTCTTATCCAGGAACGGAAAGGACGCGAGGACAGATCAGAAACTATTGTCCGTTAGCGTCTTTCCGTGTTTCCCCCCCAAAAGAAGACCTGTGCCCACAATGAGCCCAATCAGGCGTTTCAGGACATGAGCAGGCAACGGAAGGGGGAGGAGCGCCACCTACTGGAAAGTCTCCTGCCGGCGGGTTGGGGGCCCCTTGGCTCCCAGAGATCCATGCAGTGTCTCGAAGCCCAGCGCGTAGACAGGGATGTGGGCCAGCTTCTTCGAGGGCATCTTGATCTAGGTGGGCCAAGCAGGAAGGAAAGAGGGCTCAGCGGAGGGGAGGGGGGCTGCTCCACCCAGCTGCCCAGGAGGCCTCTTGGCCGGGGGGGGACGGGGGGGACGGGACGCTTCTTACCTTCAGGCTGCAGGTACTGCAGACAGACCTAAAGGCAAGAGAGGAGAGGCCGGGCTCAGCCGGGAGCCCCATTCATCCCACCATGCCCCCCCCCGCTGGGCCCCCGCTTGCTCACCTCTTGCAGAAGAGGCAGGTGGGGGGCCAGGAGAAGAGGGCGAACCTGGTCCGGCAGCAGCAGCAGCTCTGAGCCAGGGGAGAGACGGTCAGCAAGAGCCTGTCCGGGGTGGCCCCCTCCCCCCCCCTTGCAGCCCCTCCGGCCCCACCTTCCCCTTCTTCAGGCTGGTGTAGAGCTCTTTGCTCTGGAGGAGCTTCTCCATCTCCGCCTTCACCAGCACCCGGCGCACGTTGATCATCTCCTCCACCGTCAGGGCCAGGCTTTCCACGGGGTGGCTGAACTCCTGCTGTGGGGGGCAGAGTCTGGGGTCAGGCCCTGGCAGAGAGGGCAGCCCAGGTCCACAGCCAGGGAAAGCTGGCTCTCCACTCTCTCACAAGGCAGAGAAAGAGGCCGCCTTCCCCTTGGGGAAAAGAAATCAAAGCTTTCAGGTCCCTGCAGAATTGGCCCCAAATAGGAAAACCTCCCAAGGAAGATGGTCCACACGCGGCCCAGGTTCTAACGCCAGAAAGACAACGGAATCATTGGAGCCGTGGTGGAATCCAATTTTTTTTACTACTGGCTCTGTGGGCGTGGCTTGGTGGGCGTGGCGAGGGAGGGTACTGGAAAAATCCCCATTCCAGACAGGGGGGGGGGGGCATTTTCCAGGTCTCCGAACTACTCAAAATTTCCACTACCGATTCCCCAGAACCCCCCAGAACCTGCTGGATGCCACCCTTGAATTGGAGCCCTTGTGCTGGCAGTTCCCCCAACCAGCCTCACTGGTCAGACAGAGGCCGAGCGTGTGTGGCCACCCGCCAACTGAGAATGCTCACCAGCCACAAATACTTCAGACTGGCGTCTGTGACAGGCACAGAGCTGGCCTCCAAGTTCTCCTCCACGGAGCCCAGGATGCCTTGTTTACGAGGACACGAACTGACCCGAGGGTGGTAGTGAGCCGGAACCGAACCTGCAGGAGAACAGAAGGGAGAGCAAGTCAGAATCTGCCCAGCAGGGAGAACAGGCCCCCCTACCCCCAGACATAACCCAGACAAGACCGAGTGGCTGTGGGTGTCGCCTCCCGAAGACTCTATTGACTGTCCATCCTGGGCTCTGTCCCCCTCAGAACCGTTCTGGGTGTCCTCCTAGACCCACAGCGAAGATTGGACCAACGTCTAACAGCTGTGGCAAGGGGGGGCTTTGGTGCACCAATTGCGACCCTGCTTGGATCAGGGGGCTCTCCACACAGTCACTTGTGCCCTTGTCCCCTCACGGCTGGATTGCTGCAATGCGCTCTACGTGGGGCTACAGTTGGTCCAGAATGCAGCCGTGGGAGTGGTTGTGGGTGCACCTATGTACACACACATCACACCACACCTCCATGAGCTCCACTGGCTCACTTTCGGTCTCAGGGCTGAATTCAAGGTGTTGCTTATTACCTTTAAAGGCCTGCATGGCTCAGGGCCAGGTTATCTCTAAGGCCGCCTTCCAACTCATAGTTCCCAGTGACCAGTAACATCCCACAGAGCTGGTCTCCTCCAGGTCCCATCAGCTAAACAGTGTCGGCTGGTGGGCCTGCGCGGAAGGGCCTTCTCTGCGGCTGCCCCGGCTCTCTGGAACCAACTACCCCCTGAGATCCAGACTGCCCCCCACTCTATTGACCTTCCGGAGAGCATTGAAGACCTAACTTTTCTGGGAGGGTTGGGGCTGTTGACCTCGCAATTTTATGATATGTATGTATGTGATTTTTTAAAACTGTTTTCCCTTAATCTTTTATGATTATTATTACTTATTATTTATTGGACTTTTATGCCACCTTTCTCTTTCTCAGCTTACAACATACTATATGATGTTTTAAAATGTTTTAAAATGTATTTTATATCCTGTTGTAAACTGCCCGGAGTCCTTTGGGAGTTGAGCAGCATAGAAATACAAGAAAGAGAGAAAGAAAGAGAGAAAGAAAGAAAGAAAGAAAGAAAGAAAGAAAGAAAAACTCCTCCAGCAAGCCTTGCCCTTCCAATTGCAGGAGAGGAACCCATTCACACCCAGACAGAGCTGGTAAAAAGTTGCGCTCTCTCTCTCTCTGGGTCTGCAGTGGGCCTCAGACAGTGGGGCTGCACCCTGTCCGCTGGGAAAGGCGGGGCGCAGAGAGAACGGCCTCCCGCTGTGGGGTTAGGGCACAAAAAGAGGTCCACTTGCCAATGTCTTCCATGCTGGCCCATGCAGAGGACCTGGTACCTGAGCGAGGCCTCGGGTCTGGCAGGCTGGGCCTGTAGTGCTCCAGGTGACCCTCGCTGCTCTCACTGTCTTCTCGAAATTGGGCCAAGTCCTGCTCGGAGAAAGAGCGGTCCCTCTTCAGGGGCATCAGGGGACCCGGCTCCTGAACCGCCTCCGAGCACGGCGACTCTTCCTCCTGCAGAAAAGGGAACGGTCAGCACGCCTGCCGAATGCTCCCACCGCCTGCCCAGGCACAGCCCCCCCTGCCCCCCCCGGAGGTCAGAGCAAGATGGCCCTCCTGCCCCCCAGGAGAAGGAAGACCCACAAGCGAGAGGCCTTTGGGAGCAATGGTGCCAGCGCCCCTAGAGGTTGGCAGAGGTAGCCGGAGCAGTGGGCCTGAGGCCAAGGAAGGGGGAGAAGAGGAGGAGGAGGCCAGCAGGAGTGGACGTGGTGGCCGAGGGGCTCCCCTTGCCCAGAAAGCAGCCAGTGGGGCCCGTCTCTTACTTCCGACACGAGCATCTCCTCCATCTCTGCCAGCGTGGGGGCCTTCAGCAGGACCCTCGGCCTCTGGCGCTGCAGTGGGGCACCGGGCTCTGAAACGGAGAGGTTGATGCAAGAGGTCGATGGCACGTGGCTGGAGCCGGCCTTCACCAGGCAGGGCAAGGAACCAAACCCTGGCAGGACGAGAGAGGAGAGGGCACAGTGTGGCAGGCGGCAGACCCCAGCCCGGCCCCCCTTCTCACCAGGGCCACAGCTGTGCCCAGCCTGGCCCTCGACCAGGGGGCCCATCCAAAGGTCAGCGTGCGCCAGAGCTGCAGGGCTGAAGGATGTGGCACCCGAACCCTCTGGGCCCAAAGTGTCTCCCCCCAAAGAGGCTTCCAAGCTCCCTCCTGTTTCAGTGGGGGGGGGGGTTTAATAGACAGCTGCATTCTCAGCCTGGAGCACCCTGAGGTGTCTGTGGGGCTAGACGAAGGTTTGGGGTTCCCCCTAAGGTCCCCACAGGAGGGGAGCCAACTGGCCTCCCCCCCCCCGGCCTCCTTTTTAAGGACAGACCCACCTCTCTGGCCCTGGTGCTGCAGTTCCACCGGCCGGAGCTTCCGTTCCTGCTTGATCTGCTCCAGGATCTTCTCATGGAGGCTCCTCTGCTGTGGGGGCAGTGGGCGCAGCCGGCGCTCGGAAGCCTGCAGGGGGGTTGGGAAGCCAGAGAGCCCCGTTTCCACCGGCTGCTGCTCTTCCAACTCTGCAGCTGACGGGGCACCTTAAGGCCACCAACAGGGGCCCCTAATCTGCGCCTTCCAAGAGGTGACCGAATGACGGTCAACCAAGCCAGCAGGTACACTGCGTGGCCTCATTCATGGCATCCACTACGCCATGGCAAACAGCTCTGCCTGGCCAGAACAACAACCCCTTGTCCAATCCAGAAAGCAACCCCAGCCGCCTCCCCCCCCCTCCCAATTTCCTATTGGGCAAATGACAGTCTCAAGTAAATGGTGGAGTTTTGGAAGTGGCAAAAGCAATTAAGGTGGTTGTTAGTGAAACCTGGAGAGGGGCGGCATACAAATCCAATAAATAAATAAACCCGCAAAGTCCGACCGAGGGCCACTTCCATCCCCACCCCGTAAAGTGCAGAAATGCAGAACCCGGCCTGACCTGTCTCAGTGGTGGGCGGGATCGTATGAAGTCCAGGATGAGCTCGTGGGCGTCCTTCTTCACCCGGGGCGGAATGTCTCCGTCCACCTGGCAGAGATCCATGCGGAAGAATTAGCTACAGCGGCCCCTCTAGTTACCTGGGACGGAGAGATGGCGACTTCTGCTCCTTTCCAAAGTCCTGTCCACCTTGTCTGCCATTGGAGTGGGGCTGCTATAAGGTTCAAGGGGGGAGAGTTGCTGACCCCCCCCTTTAAGTGGAACCTCCCACTCTGCTCTAGGGCCCGGACCCACAGGTAGCAGGAAGGCCCCAGAGAGTGGTCGAGCAGCACAGGTTGCCTGGGGGCCCCAGAGAGGGAGGGGGCGAGCCCCTGTTCTTCTCACCATGACCTTGCGGAGCTTGTAGTTGCGGGCTCGGATGTCCTGCATCAGCATCTCAAAGGGGGTCAGCTGGTACTCGGTCGGCAGGGGGTCAAATTGTTTCTGCTGGACCTTCTTGAGCTTCACGCCATTCCGCAGTTCTCGCATGAGCTGGACCCACAGCCGAGCCTGCAAGTCACAGACCGAGAGTGCCACCAGGGTGGGTTCCCCCCAGACTCTGAGCCAGAAGGGAGGCGGAGGACCCCTCCTCCCGCGCTTCCTCTGGGGACGACAGTGCCTCCCCCCTGGGAACAGAGTGGACCCTCTCTCCCACGTGCTGGGAAGGTCTCGCCGGGGGCAGCCCTGGGAGACTGTGCTCAGGGCCAAGCCACAGCTGTGACGACGCGGCGTGACTCCGCCCAGGCCAACCCTTCCTAGCAAATGGGTCTGTGGGGAGGCCCTATGGCTGCAGACGTATCTTTAAGGAAGTGAAGATGGCGATGGAGTGTAAAGTTTGGGCCGGGTTCTCCCCTCCATTCTTCTTGAGGGGAAGCAGTTTTCTACCTAAAAGCCCACCCACCCCCCTCTCCCAGCCTGCTCCGTACCCAGTCGGTGTTCCTCAGGTTGTCCAGCTCTGCCTCCGACCGGTCCCTCAGCTCCTCGTCCTTCAGTTTCACCAGCATCTGCACAGCCAAGACCAGAGGCCGGTCAGCCTTTCCCATTTCCATTCCAGGATCAGACTGGGATGAACTGGAAAGGGTGGGGGCAGCCAAAGCTTACTCCGGACAACTGGGGTCTTGGGGGGGGGATGATGAAGTCCTTATTCAGCTGGACCTTCTGTGCAAACAAGGGACTGGGGCAAGAACCAGCATTAGCACGGGGTGGTGGTGGTGGTGGTGCATATTCTCCAAACTGGAGCCTGACTGGGAGCTGCAATGCTCCACACCAGGGACTAGAAGCAAAGGGCAGGCGAGCAGAGAACAGGCCACAGCTATCCAGGCACAGGTGGCTGCCACCTCTCAGGATGCCCAGGTGGGAGGAGGAGGTGGCAGGTTGACTCATGTGGGTAGCGCCAGTCTTAGAGTTTGGAATGGCTTAAGCTAGCTGCGTCCTGGGATCTCGGCCGGCTGGCCTTCCGGAAAAGCCAATGTCCGTGTGTATGTGTTCAGTTTCTCAGCAGGGCCTGATGTGGCTTGATGCTCTTGTGGGGCTGCCCCCCCAAGGCCTCCTTGCAAAGAGAGGGGAACCCCTGCCACCCTCCCCTCTCTCGGCCACGCTCCCCTCCACCATGAGGATTCAGAATAGAATTTGCTCCCCGGGTGACTCTTTCAGAGGGGGGGGGGATTGACTTCTCCACGAACTCTTTCCCACAGGAGACGGGCTCCTTTCCCTGGAGAGGGCTGGGCGGGAGAGTCCCTAATTAGCAGCTCTCGTTAGCTACTCAGGGTTCCTCCCAAGAGAGGCCGAGAGCAAGCCCACCGAGAGCATGGCTTCCTCAGGCAGCCGCCCAGCCGGCCTCCATCCCAGGCAATAGGGGCTCCTACAGGTACGGTCAGGTACGCAGAACCAGTAGAAAAATGTTGATTTTTTTTCTTTTTTTCCCTTCTGGGCTCTGGGTCTGTTTTTCCTATTGCAGTAAATGAGGATGAATGTGTATCATTTTAGAAGAGCTGTGCGTGTGTGTGTGTACATACACATACAGTTTATATAGTAGGTAATGTATATTTTTTGTGTGCCTGTGTGTAATATATATGTACACACATGTCATATATACATAGAATTAAAGAGTATATTTTGGATGTTCAGTAATAGTCAATAGAGACAGAAATTGCATCTAACCCTTGAGGTGAGTGACGGCACCGTGTCCTGGCTCCATTGGGCAGCAGCCAGCAGGGGAGGCAGGTCAGGAGCTGCCCGTCTCCCTGGCGCTCACAGCAGATGCCCAGCTAGGGCCAAAGAATCTGATGGACGCAGTCTGCCCATCTGGCTCTGATTCTTGGGGACGGGGGGGCTACGGAGGGGGAGGAGCACCGGCTGGGCCTTCTCTGAGACCCCTCCGTTGTCTGAGATGCTCTTCCCCAAGAGGCCCCGGTAGCCCCTCACCCTTTGCTACCCGGTGAAAGTCAGACTCCCCCCCACCGGTCCTTGGCCGGCTCTTCTCCCTGGGGTCCTTTTAGCCACCCTGCTTATTTTATCTCGGTTCCTTGCTGCTGAGCGGTCAGCACTCGGTCCAGAGTCCTGGGGGGCTGCTGGGATGGCTTAGAAATGCCGCTAAGCAAGGAAAAACCCCACTTGGAGTGACCTCCAGACACCAAGCAGCCCGGCCCTTGGGCCTCAGCCAGGCCACTGTATCTGGGGCGCCCAGGAGCCCTCTTGACAGCTGGGCAGCTGCTGCAGGGAGGCCGAGCCCCTCCCCACCTCCCGAGATCAACTCCCCAGCTGGGCTGGGCGGGGGGCAGCTGCCAACAGGAGGATCACAGATTGTGCCGTAAAGCGCCAGGCCGGCCACGTATCCAGGCCGAGGCCAGATGCCCACTTCCCCCCTGAGCAGGGCGGCACTACGGGAACGACCGGGCAAGCCCCACCCACCTCCTTGGCGTCCTGGATCTTGGCCAGGAAGGCCTTCAGCTCTACCGTCTCGAGGAACAGCGCCCGGCACACCGCCTGGTAGTGAGCGTGGGCCTCCTGCGGCTGGGAGAGGCGGGCGGCACAGAGCTGCATCACTTGGCTGAACGTGCGGACGGCACTCAGGGCCCCCGTGGCCACCGCCTCCTCCTCCTCCTCCTCCTGCCCGCTGTAGCCTTCGTCTGCGGTGCTGCTGCCGTTGGCGCCGTCCTCCTCGGAGTCCCCGTTGGTCATCAGGTCGATCAGCCGCTCCAGTTCGGGGCTCAGCTCACGTTCCTCGTTCTCTTCCAGGCCCCAGTCGAGGGCTCGGTAGATGACAAAGCCCAGGGACTGCACCATCTGCAGGGGGGGAGGGAATGGGCAGAAGAGGGGGGGCAAGGCTTGGCTGAGACCCTGCTTTCCTCAAATGTGCTAAAATCCTTATGCTGCATTTACTCTGTGAGTCGCCCCGAGTCTTCGGAGAGGGGTGGCATACAAATCTAATTAATAATAATAATAACAATAACAACAATAACAATAATAAAATGCCGATTAAATATTGTATTTTTTGGAGTCTAAGATGCACCTTTTTCCTCCCTAAGAGAGGCTAATAATTTGGGTCCGTCTTATACTCCGAATGTAGCTTTTTCCCCAGCCCTAACCAGGTGCTAACGATCTTCCCAGCTCTTCTGACCTTGCAGGCTCTTTCATGGTTTCTCTCTGCAAAGAGTGTTTTCCAAGCCCTGAGTCTTTGCAGGGTTTTTTCCACTGCTCTGCTTGCTCTGAATAAGTTTCTTTCCAGGTGCTAATGATGTTCCCAGCTCTTACTGGCTTGCAAGCTCTCTCAGAATAAAGTTTTTATAAAGCCCTTAACCAGGGGAGAAAACAATGTGCTGAAGCTGACCTGACTAAGGCCGCTGGCCACATGGATACCTGTTAAGCAGGCTCTTTTCCCTATTTTCCTCCCCAAAGACTAAGGTGCCTCTTATACTCCGAAAAATACGGTATTCTCTCCCCAGGGCAAACCTAAGACCCCTTCCCAGAGATCAGAGTCAGGGAGAACCTGCCCGCGTGGTGTCCTTGGAGGGCGGGGGGGGGGGGCTCAGCAGCCATGCCAAAAAGCTGCACCAAGGCCCTGGTGTGCCAAGGTGCTCAGGCCCTGGCAGCTTTGGGGAGAGGGGGCAAAGCGGGTCTTCCACGCTTGCCAAGGCTTTGCCAGTGAACGTGACCTGAGGGAGGCTCGATCCTTAGCCTTTCAAGAGACTGTGGAGCGGTTCCCAGGTTTATCCGGTCCCCAAGGCCTGCAAGAAGAGGGGGCGAACTCTCCGCAGGGCCCTCGGCCGCCACCTACCTGAGCTTCTGCTGCAGGTGCCAAGGTCAGGGGGAGCTCTGCAGAGGGAAAACGGCGCAGTTAGAAGAGGCCGAGAGCGCCAGGCAGATTGACCCACCCACCCACCTGTGTACCTGAGCCCATCCCGGACCCTCGTCCGAGAGCCAGGCCAGAACCAAGCCGGTTCCACGCTGACGTCCCTTCTTTTGGTAAAAGGGCAGAGAGGCCAAGTGGGTAGAGTCTCTCCTTTGGATGCTTAAATGGGGAACGTTTTGCCCTGTGTTGGGGCAGCGATTCACACAACCAGTGTGCATGAGATTAAGGCAAGTGGCACGTTGGGGGTCACACACCCAGGTTTGTCCAGAAGTGTAAAATATTAGGGGAGGGGGCAATGGGAGCTCTCAGCAAAATGAAAAAACGCGGAAGGCCAGAACTTACAATTTCATTATTTATTTATTAATTTGGCCTATGTGGTGCCCAGTTCCAGAGGGCTCAGAGGAAGATTGTGGCAAACGCCAGGGAAAGAGGGTCACCTCGCCTAAAGGATTTCTGCAAACGGAACTGGTAAGACGCCGGTAAAAGCAATTTTCCCGGTGCGCTTAAGGCCAGTCTGGAAGCCACCCTGGCACACGCATCATGTACACGTGGCCACTCCGGACCCCCCTTCCCTGCTATTTCCCCACCCTCCATCCGCTTAACGTCCCTCTAGGGAGAGGACAAGATGTCCAGCAGCCCCACTTCACAGCTGCGCTTTCTCTTTGGGGACATTGGAGTGCAGAATGGACAGAGGTCTTTCTGCCCAGGGAGTCCTGCCCCCTCCCCCCTTCTCTCGCTCTCCAGACGAACCCAGCCCTTCCCTCCCACTGCCGCCCTGTTTCTGAACCGGGAGGCGAAGGGAAAGGATTCTAGGGGTCACCTTCTCCACAGAGAGTGACATGGACTAGAATCAATAAGATGAAGTTTGGCAAAAAGGAAGGAAGGAAAAGGAGCCATTAGGAGAAAGCAGAGAGCCACTTAAGGCAGCAGCAGCATCGTGAGCAGAGCCAACTCCTCGGCTACTTTGCCTCCTTCCCACCGCCTGACATCACACAGCGCCAAGGCTGGGAGGGGAGGGGGCAGCGCAGCCCTCGAAGCCTTGTGGGCAACCCTTCTGCGGCAGCCTCTGCCCCGGTGCCTGCCTGCCTGCCTGCCTGCCATGGAGGCCGATGGGAAGCCGTGGGACTCCCTACCCTGAGGCTGGCGGCCTTTCTAGAATCCCACTCTGCTGAGCTGTTGTGAGCCCTCAGGTGGGGAGCAGGTGGCCCCAGCCAGGCCTTGCACAGCTCCCTGCTCTGGAGACCCTGGGGGGAAAGGCCCTTCCTAGGGACCAGAGGGGCTTCCTCTTCCCCGGGCTGATTCACGTTCTCAAACTAATCCAAGTCCCCCTTCGGATGGCAAGGGCTCGGTCCCTGGGATCTTATCATTCACTTCACCATAAAAGTATCTGAAGGGGAGACAACATGGCACATGTGCATTTAATTGGGGGAAATTGCTTTCCAAACAACGATGCACGAGGCAAAACTGTAAGAGAAGCTCACGTCTTTGGAGAAAGTAGACACACTTTTGTGCAGATTTAAGTTGGAAAAAACCACCCCCAAGCAATGAAGCCGTACTTGCAAAACTCTCAGCTGAGTTCCCTTGCCCACTGCTGCCTGGGGTTTGATCCCTGAATACACCCGATATCAGGCTGGGGAGCCAGGGGAGCCCTGCCTGGACCAGAGGCCCCCTGTTTTCCTCTGCCGCAGCAAAACTCCCCTCTGGCCGCTGCTGGAGGACCTCTCCAACGGATGCCGCGTTTGGTCCTCCCCACCGAGACCTCCAGGCCGCCTGCAGGGAGGCAGATTCTGGGCCGGAATGAGTCAAACCTTCATCCAGGAAGCCACCAGGTTAGTGACCCTCAACGCCAGCCGTGGCCATAACTCACCAGCTGGGCTTTGGAAGGGTGGAGAACTGGCTGGACGGGTTCTGAGGATGGGTTGGGCTGCACTTCTAAGTCAATATTGTCAGAAGCAGCTGCAGCTTCCCAACAACTGCATCCCGGACAAGGGCAGAGGCAAAGGGCCGCCTGAGGAGCCAGGGCCTCTCTAAGGAGCCAGGGCCTCTCTAAGGAGCCAGGGCCTCTCCGGGAGGGTGTTGCTTTGTAACTTCAAGACTGACGAGGCTGAATGAAAATCACAAAGTGAAAACTTTTGCTTGGCACCAGGGAGGCACAGAAAGGCAGGTGCAGGACTGAAGACTGGCTAAACCAGGACTTGGCCCGAGAGGAAGGAATCCCAATTGAGCAATAGGAAGAAGACCAGGGGGCAGTCATGGAACAGGGAAGCGGATACGCGAGTGAAGGGATTCCTTTCCTCTCTCCTTCCTTTCCTTCATTCTTTCCTCCCTCCCTCCTCCCTTTCCTGTATGAACAACCATCTCTGGACTCCTGCCTTAAGGAAGGTGGGGTGGGGTACTAGAAGACCTCCGTGGTCCCATCTAGCCCTGGCATTCTACTCTACTCCAGGCCTGTTCAGGCAAGAGCCATAACTCTCCCACTGAGTTGATGCCATCCGGAGGGGGACATCTGCCCACTGGTGCTGGTTCTTCAATTGGGGGGGGGGAACCTTCTTCTGGCAGCTGTCTGTCATGGCCTGCACGCAAAAGCCCCACTGGTTGGGGGCATTGTCGCCAGGGTGGCCCCTTCTCAAAAAAGGCTGCACAAGAAGCTTTTCTCCCTCCGCGCCCCAAGTCCTAAGTCCTCGCCTTGAAGTGGTGCTCTGGCTTCACCCTTGCCACGTTCAGCCCCCCCCAGCCCCCACCGGAGGATCGCCCTTCCTGCCCCAGGCCCTGAGGCCAGTGGTGCCGAACCTCTGGGACCAGTGCCAAAAGCGACAGGGGGGGCATCCTGGGGGAGATGCAGGGCCTTGCCGGCTCCTCTCCCACGTTCCTGCGCGCACACGTGTGCCGGTCAGCTGGTCTTTGCATGCGCAGGAGCCCTGAAGCCTGCAAGAGCAGCGTTCTGGTGTGTGTGTGCGCATGCTGGCACCTGAACCTCTGGGGTTCCATCCTGTGCGTGCGTGCACCATGGCCAGCGCAATGTGCCGGAAGCCAGAGGTTTGGCTACCAGTGCGCCCATGTGTGCCAGAATGCTGCTCTTCCAGGTTTTGGCCCTCCCACACGCATGAAGCCCAGCGAGTCCGGGCAGGGTGGCTTTGCATGTCATTTCTATCATGCAGGTTGGCACGCGGTGAGCTAGAAGGCTGCCCACCCCTGTCCTAAGGTCACGTGATCCCCAGGCACCAAGGTTGCGGTTGAGGGTGCTTCTTTGTTGCCTTGCAGAGAGGCTGGGGAGACCCCCACCCTGGATGTGGCTTTGACCCGCCCCCCCTCACCTCCTCTCTGCCTGAGGATGCAGCCGTGAGCACCCAGGCTTGGTCACCTCCTGCTCGGGGATGCGGCCACCTGTCCTTCCTCTGAAGGGTTTGTGCCACTTCACTCCTCTGGAGCAGACCCTCCTCGGGGCCCCTCTTGCCTGGTGGGAACCCTCAGGACTGGGAGACCGCAGCCCCCAAAGGGCCACCACGAACCATCTGCTTTGGCACCAAAAGCTGGTGCAGTTACGCACCCAGACACACGGCAAGGAGGTGAAAGAGCCGTTTCTGACCTCTGTCCTCACATAACAACTCAATTACTCAAGGCAAACCAAACCCCGCCCAGACCACTGGGGCAAAGGGGCAGATAAATGTGGAGAATTGCTCAGAGGAAGGGAGAGAAAGGGGGTTTCCCGGAAAACTCCCCGAGAGATCCGGGTTTGAGGACGGACTCCTTGATCTGGACCGGTTGGGATGTCGCATCACACGGAGCCCCGCAGGCTGCCCCCCCCCCCGCCTTCCTGGGAAACTATCGGCAGCCCTGCTAGTCATTCCATTGCTTGGGGCGCCGCGACTTTCTGCTCCGGGAATTGCTTCGAAAGCCTGAAGAACCCAAACTGGGACCATTTCCTAACCCAGATTGGGAATTCTGCCGGGGGAGGGAGCACTAAAAAAGGGGGGGGGGGAGATGCGCCAGGCCCTCCTGCGGTGGGAGCGGGGTTTTGGGGGGGGGGGGGGCTGGATTCAGGCTCGGGACCGCGTCGGGGACCCCGCAGGCGGAGGGGGCTGATCTCTTCCTCCCGCTCCCTCCAAGCCAGGACTTTCTCCGGCGGCGCCGGCTTTCCCTCCCCGCGCGCCCCCTCCCCACTCACCAGCCTGGCCGAACTCGCCGCGGGCGGAGACGGCGCCGTCCTTGTACAGGCGGAGATCGGCGGTGTCGCGGAGGCGCCCGGCCGGTCCCCTGCGCTGCCGCCGCCCTTCCTCGGCGGCCGGCGGGTCGGGCCGGAGCAGCCCGCGGCAGCATTGGAAGCAGACGGCCCACGCCTGCTCCTCGTTGACGGGCTGCTCGTAGGCCTTCAGCACCTCCTCCAGGGACAGCTCCTCCGTCCCGGGTCCCGCCGCGCCGCCCCCGGACCCCGGCCCAGCCCCGCCCGCCCCTGCGGCTGCTCCGGCGCGCGCCATGGCCGCGGCTCCATCAGCGGCTCCCGGCCCCGGGCTCCATGGCGGGCTCCTCGCTGCTGCCGCTTGCGGACGGCCTGGGCAGGGGGAGGAGAGGAGGAGGGCTGAGTCGGCCGCCCCGCCCGCCCGCCCGCCCGCCGGAGGGAGGGAGCCCAGCCCAGGCCCAGCGCCGCAGAGATGGCCTCAGGGACCGCCTCGGCCCTTTCCGGATGGTCAAAGCCCGGGGGCGGCCCCTGCCCGGTAGGATGGAACAGAAGAGAATTCCTTCTTGGCCGAGTGTGATTGGACACACGAGGAGTTTGTGTTCGCTGCAGATGCTCTCAGTGGACCTAAAAGAAAAGAGACATTGGTCAAGAGTAGAGTAGAATAGAGAAGAGAAGAGGCACCTTTGCAGCCCATCACCTTTTATTCAAGGGAAGAAGGGTCTGGGATCCTTTTGGTAAAACATATTCACCTGGAAAGACTAGAAGGGGGGACGCAGCCCGGATGTGTTCTGGAGCACCTGCCTTCCGCTTCTAAAACAGGTTCTGGGGCCGAAGCCCGGTGCCTTCCGGCTCAGACTTGGAGGGAGGGCTCTCCTTCCAGGGTGGGGCTCATCAGGTTAATTTCAAGCTCCACCTGGGAGCCTGGAGGACAGGTAGACACACTATTTGGAAGCCTGCAGGGGGGGCCAGGGATTGACTGCCTTGGGCCTCCCGTTCTCCCCAGCAGCCAAGGCCTGCCCCCCTCCCTTCTCAAATAATTTCAGAGTCCGTGGAGGAGGGAGGGGAAGAGCAGCCGTCTTGGACCAATCCAACAGGGACCTATTTGTTCCTAAAACCCAAACCCCATTTTCTACACCTGCAGGGACATGGGCTCACCCTTCAGAAACTCAACCCCCCCCCTGCTCCCACTAATAACAATGATATTGTTTGTTTGTTATTGTTTGTTCATCCATTGATTGGATTTATATGTCTCCCCTCTCCGAGGATGGGGAGGCTCACAACTTATAAAAGAAACAATGATATACAATAGCGAAATCCAATTAATTAAACTAAATAAGCTAAACTAAAAATCCAATTTTGTTAAAAATCAATCCTACGCATTCAAGCCACAATCATGTATATAGTAATGATGATAATGGTGATAAATGAGTTGCCCCCCCCCTCATATAAAAAGCCAATCCTTTGTCCAGAGTTCTGCCCTCTGCTCCGGGAGAGAGTCCACGTCCACTCTCTTGCCTTCCCAGGATTTACATTTTGTTGCTAGGAAGGTGCAACCTCTCTTAACCACAGCAGCAGTGTGTACACACAAACACACCCAACAGCCACACCAGTTATTTTTAAACTCAAGCCAAAAGAGTTGATGTAGCCTTTCTAAGCCGGTTTGTTTGTTCTAGTTTTATGTCCTGGAGGTATTTGAAAATTACACATCTCTTTTTCAGGGCTTTAAAACTTTAAACTTTCCAAGATCCCAGAGCCAGACTCTGAACATCAGGTACCTCAACACGATTCCACCAAACATTTTCCCCCAAAGGGCCTCAGCTGCTCTTGGGAAGAGTTTAAGCAAGGAGGGGGAGGCTAACAACCGAAGCCCTCCGACTGGTTAGAGGGGGAAATGGGGCATAGTCACAACCTGAAAGAAACAGGCAGGTGAAGTCGGCTGCATGGGAGGAGGGGAAGGAGGACCACTCAGCCTTCCTCCTTCGTGATCCTGGGAGCCCCTCCCCCAGTTGTTATAGAGGCACAATCAGGTGGTCCACTTGTAATGCGTTAATGCAGCTTCCCCCCCAAATCCTGAGACCCCCCCCCCATTGTTGAACTACAACTGCAATACTCCCACCCAAGAAGGGCTTCTGGGATGGAGGAGGCTAGACTATTCATCTATTTCTTTAATGTATTAAATGTATTGGCTACAGGATAAGTCCGGGTGGCTTACAATATTAAATCAACTTCAACAAAGAATGTATTTAGTTGTTTTGACATTACCATCCTATGTTGTATTTGACAAGGGGGAGGGGTTGGTTGTTGTAAGCTGCTTGGAGTCTTAGATTGGCAGAAAACAGGACTGCAGTAATTGAAGGGCCTATTAGTGCCATTTGTTTCCTAAAAAAAACACACCAGAAGAAAAACATCGTTTGAGGTCTGTGTTTGCGCTGCCTTCAACCACAACACTGGAGGGGGACGGGAGGCTTTGATGTGATTATCAGCATCTGGAGAAACAATGCTTGGGCTGTTTTGACCATTAAAAGGAGCAGCTAGGGCCACATGGAGGCCTGGGTCTTTAAGGTGGCATCACAGCAAATCTGCCAAGGTTTATTTTTAGCCTAGCATTTGATGTCTTCTGCTGGCCTCACACAAAACTAGATGTATTTCTCTCTCACACCACACCCCCCCAGCTGAGTCCAGCTCCTTTTTGATTCACTGGAGTGCAAGCCTTCATCTTGAAGGCTTTTGGACTCTGGTGGACCTCCCCACCCCCACCCCTTCTGGTTCTAGGCCCAGCCAATAGGGATCCAGGGAAGGCTTTTTCTATATGGGACTGAGTGAGTTCCTTGCCCCATCAGGCATTGTGGGGAGGGGAGTTTGGCAACAGATCCCATCCACCTGGTGAGGCCTGAAGCTGGGCCACGCAGGACAGCCCAGGGTGTGTGTGTGTTTCTGGTCAGTGGTGGCCCTCCCTGGAGGCTGTACGGCACTCAGTGGAGTGGGAGGGATACTGGAGCGGGGCTCAGTCTTCTGGGTATGGGGTGATCCATCAATGCCGATTGTGATCTGCCCCAGATCTCCCCTCTCTGGCCAGAGGTGTCCTCTTCAGGGCCCTTTAGATCTGCAGATCCTTCCCTTGGGAGAAGCGACTTCACCCCCAGCCCCAATTCAATCTCCCGGCATTAATGGCTTAATTTTTAAAAAGCCCTTTATCAGATTAAATTAGATGCATTAGCTCAGTGCTCAGTCCTCACGGTTACCAGTTAAGTGGAGGCGGCAGCTGCTCCAGGGGGGGGGGGATGTTCCTGGGCTGGTCTGCTAAAGTCAGCAGCCCAAGTCAAACAGTCATTGTGGGTTTGCACAGCTGGGCGGGTGGCAGGCTTCACCTCCTTATCTCAGAGTTAAGTGTAACAACGACTAAGTTCACTGGGTGAGAATGAGTTTGAACAAGCCACCGTGTGCTTTCTCCTTCTTTGTCAGGTGTTCTGCGAAGCCAATTGCAGTTTATGAAATAAATGATGGCTAAAGAAATCATGGCTTGACACGGCTGAACAAATTCCTGAAATCTCTCTCAAGAGATCAAGGCACCGCAGCTAGTTTTCTTTCCCTACCTCAGAAGCTCCAGGCTCCTGCTGCGGACCAGGCTTGGAGCAGCCCTGTAGGCCAACATCAGAGCAATGACCCCTGGCCCCATGCTCACACCTTCAGGCCCCGTGCTCACACCTCACGCTGCAAGGGCAGAGGCCCTGGCTAGGAGCCAAATCCAGCAGCCAGAAGTGTGTTTGTGTGTGTGTGAGAGATGAGGATTACCTGGCGCAGCTCTTTCCTCTCTGTGAATTGGGCCACCCTGCCTGGCCCAGCTCACCTTGCCCTAGTGAGGCTTGGCCTCTGGCATTCTTCCCCTGCTCCATCACCTGCTCTGGCCAAATATCCTGACCTCCGCCTCCTTTTGATAGCACTGCCCTGGCAACCAAGGGAGAATAGGAAACCGGCCCCTGGCAAGGCTGATTCCTTCCCGATGCTTAACCTGAGATTGCAAGAAAGTTTTGCCCCGTTAGCCACTTCTCTTCTTCTGGGCCCTGCATTCTGACCATCCTTGAAGACACGTGCAGCATGCAAGATACCCCCTCAGCTGGGAAAGTCTTGCAACCCATAGATTTGTGGCTTGTGGAAGGTTGCTTAGAATCAATGTTTCCTTTTGTTCAGGCTTCACATGTAATCAATGCCTTTTATTCTTTGATCGCTTGTGTGCTGAGTGTCACACATACCAAATACAGGCACATCACGTGTTCCTGTACCCTATGAAAAGACCACCACCCTTAATAAACGCTTTTTGATTTGCTTGAACGATTTGAAGATTACCAATGTTCCCTCTAATTTTTTGGGTGCCTATGTATGAGATTTCTGCTGGTGATTGGCCCAAAGTCGCCCACTTGGCTTTTATTTGACGGCGGCGTTAAATCTTCAGGGATTGGGGCAAAGTCCTTCACCTGCCTTTGATCCCCGGACCCTCCCCGGGCACTCCTTGCCCCCCCCCCAAGACAAAAGGCTCCTTTTGCAGTTGCGCCTCCCCCCCTCACGCAAACATACAGCTGTCACTCAACACTCTCTGCTGCCTCCCCCACCCACCCCGGGGCTGTAGAACAGAGGGGAGGGGAGCGCCAGGACGGGCCCCCCTCCGCCTCCTCCCTCCCGGGCCAGGTCTGGAGCTGAGAATATTGTCCTGTGTTTTCATACCTCCGACATGTACTTGACAAAACAAACAAACAAAATAAAAGTAAATAAATGACGTGCTTAGACCTGCGCGCGCTCATACAAAGGTACCGTTCTTTTGCAAGCCGCGCCTGCGCATCTCGCCTCCCCGCACAGAAGCTCTGCCAGGACCGATTTCCTTGCCACACTAAAGATGGCGTTCGTTTCCCTCCCGCCCTCCCCAAATGGCCGCTGCTCCCGCTTAGCAAATAGAAAGCCTCTCTTCTTCAGTCCCCTTCCTATTGGAGGAGGCGTTCAAACGACGGCCAATCAGAACGTAGGGCGCGCTAGTTGTCTGACGGGAGGCGTCACTCTGGGAGAATGGCCGGCCGGGCCCTTTCGGCCCTTCTGGGTAGGAGGGGGAGCGGCGGCGGCGGCGGGAGCGCTCTGTACATGCCCAGAGACCCTTGGCGATAGGCTCGGGCCGCCCCGGAGGGTGGGGCTTGCGCTCTGCACATGCTCCAGGAGGCAGCGCCCCCCCCGCGAGGGACGTGAAGTGGGAGCCGCGTTCCGGGAGGTCCAGAAGCCCCTCAGTTAACAGGAGAGGGAAAGGGTCATAACGGACTTTTTGTCTCTGTTCTTAGCGGGGAGGTGCAAGAAGCAGAGGCCGGAAGGAGCCCCCACCCAGCAGGAGCTGCGGGAAGCGGCCCTGGGCATCTGCAGGCGGCACCAGAGGCTGGACCAGCTCCTGCTGGAGGTGAGCGGGCAGCCCCGCCTGGGGGGGGGGGGCAGGGGTCTGTGGGCCTGGCAGGGGAAGAGTGCTGCTGAGCCCCCCTGCCCTCCCCTGGGGCAGCCAGAGGTGGAATGGGCCGCTTCTCTGAACGGCTCACAATCTCTGCTACCGGCTCTCCAGAACCACCTGAATTTCTCCTCTGACCTACATTCTGCAATCTTAATAATAATATGTATATATTTAAAAAAAACAGAGTTGGAAGGGACCTTGGAGGTCTTCTAGTCCAACCCGCTGCTTAGGCAGGAAACCCTACACTACTTCAGACAAATGGTTATCCAACATCTGCTTAAAACCTTCCAGTGTTGGGACATTCATGATCTTGGGGCTTTAAAGACGGTGGGTTTCCCCAGCCAGCTGTATGGATTGGCCATTCCAGGAGTGAAAACTCAACCTTCTAAAAGGCTAAAATTGCTGAGATTGAGACGTGGCCGTCATAGACTTGTTCATTGTTAAAAAGAGTTGGGGGGGCGGGGTAAACAGCAAGTGGTCACCATTTGAAGCATTCTGGAAGCTGTGATATCAATGATAATGAGAACATTCAGTAGAATATTTGAAACTGTAAAACAGTTAAAAACACAACAGTGCAGGATTTAGATAATAATTTAGTTAAGGCAATATTGGTTTACATTTCAGTAGTGCTTACGTCTCTTTTTAGGATGGTGGCCTTGTTTTCATAGTGGGTTAATAGTGCTCTGGGATTTTTAAACAATTACGCTGCTGAAAGGTCCTTTGGCAGGGACAAAAATCTAGACTGACCACCAGATACTTTAGCATCTTTAGCTTCTATGGTGAGCTTATTTATCAAGCTGCAGAACATTAATATACATGGCTGCACGTTTTAAAAAATGCGGTGTGAGTTATTTCCCTGTTCCTTTTAAGCCTACTGGGAAGCTATCTCCATCTCAGAGAATGCTGTGTTCCTTTGGGGACCCTGACGTATTTGATGAATAAGTAAAGTCTCATGTTGTGTCTGGAAAAGGCCATTAAAGACCAAAGGATTTGATGTGCTCTACCCTCAAGACAATTGCCCTTTTCTCTCTCTCTTTTTTAACAGAGTGGAAGTTCAGAACATGGCAAGACCACACTTCCCAGTAACTTGAGCAGGGGCGGAAGTGAAATGTCAGTCCCAGAACAATTTGTAGGTGGGTGAAATAGAATGTATTTTTTTCCAGAGAGAATGGCTAAATTTAATAAGAATGTTGAGACATTCAGGTATAGGTTTCCAGGATTCAAGCATTCCTCACCTGAGACAGAACTCTTTCAATGTGTCTGCCAACAATTGGGATTTTTCTTCTTTGATATCTGTTCAACCTCATCATGTTGTGCTATTCCCAGTTACAATTTAGGGTGATATATAATAATAATAATAATAATAATAATAATAATAATAATAATAATAACAACAACAACAACAACAACAACAATAATTTATTAGATTTGTATGCCGCCCCTCTCCGAAGACTCGGGGCAGCTCACAACAATAATAAGAACAATGTTACAGTGGAACAAATCTAATATTAAAAGAGAAAACATATAAATACCTTTGAAAAGTGTTCGGAAACTTCAGATCGTGCAGAATGCAGCTGCGAGAGCAATTATGGGCTTCTCTAAGTATGCCCATATCACTCCAACACTCCGCAGTCTGCATTGGTTGCCGATCAGTTTCCGGTCACAATTCAAAGTGTTGGTTATGACCTATAAAGCCCTTCATGGCACCGGACCAGAATATCTTCGGGACCGCCTCCTGCCGCACGAATCCCAGCGACCGGTTAGGTCCCACAGAGTCGGCCTTCTTCGGGTCCCGTCGACCAAACAATGCCGTCTGGCGGGACCCAGGGGAAGAGCCTTCTCTGTGGGGGCCCCGACCCTCTGGAACCAGCTCCCCCCTGAGATTAGGATTGCCCCCACCCTCCCTGCCTTTCGTAAACTCCTTAAAACCCACCTCTGCCGTCAGGCATGGGGGAACTAAACATCTCCCCCTTGCCCATGTTGTTTTGCCATTTGATTGATTGACTGTGTGTCTGTTTTATATACATTGGGATTGTTTTATGAATTTATTAATTTTAAATTGTAATTAGATTGGTGGGCATTGGATTTATTATTATGTACTGTTTTTTATTGTTGTGAGCCGCCCCGAGTTTGCGGAGAGGGGCGGCATATAAATCCAATAAACCTAATCTCATCTAAAACCCCATCATTTAAAACCAAACAACGCATACATATCAAACACAGAATATTAAAGGCTGGGGAAGTTCCCCTATGCCTGGGCCTTGAGTAATTTACGAAAGACAAGGAGGGTGGGGGCAGTTCTAATCTCCGGGGTGGAGTTGATTCCAGAGAGCTGGGGCCGCCACAGGCAAGGCTCTTCCCCTGGGGCCCGTGAAACGGCATTGTTTAGTCAACGGGCCCTGGAGAAGGCCAACTCTGTGGGACCTTATCGGTTGCTGGGATTCGTGCGGTAACAGGCGGTTCTGGAGATACTGTGGTTCAATGCCATGTAGGGCTTTAAAGGTCTGCGGAGAGGGGCGGCATACAAATCTAAATAATAAAATAAATAAATAAATAGAATAACCAACACTTTGAATTGTGACCGGAAACTAGAAGGTCTGACTGGAGTTTCTTCTCTTCTGCTGCAGTCACAGCCTTGAGGGGTGAGGCCTCTGTGCTGGGCATTCCAGCAGGAATCTTATCGGCCAGAATGGCAGCCAACCTTACTGAGAAGATCTGTATGGAGTCTGACCAGACCACGCTATTGAGTGCAGAACACAGAGTAAGGGGAAACATGCCTGTTCCATGTATGGCAGGGGGGAGGGAAGCAGGCTCAGGTTGCTCAGGCCTTGCTAAAGAGGAAGTGGTGGTCAGTGGTCCTGAAACAGCCACGGGGAATTCTGAGAATGGCAAACTAGTAGAAGATTGATTTATATGCAGAAAATAGTTTCACTTTAAGTACTTGTTTTAAAAGGCTAGTTAATTTTCCAAAGGTGCATTGTCATTCAGGATTTAAAGGTTATAATATTTTTTAGAATTGGCTCATTAATTCTTCAAAAACAATGCCAAGCCATATACATTGGCTACACTGTGAACTAGACACCTATGTCTAGTTCACCAAATAAGAATGTAGATTGATTGATTGATTGATTGGATTTATATGCAGCCCCTCTCTGAGGACTCCCAAAGCATATAATTACTAAATAATTATAAGAAATTACTACAATTACTTAATTACTAAGAGTTACCTATAAACAGGTGTATTGTGGTGGGCAACAGACTAAAAATCTGATCAAATCACTCCGTTTTATTTTATTCTTTTTATTTGCAGAAGAAGTTGTTTTGTTTGTTCCAGTCCTTGAAGGAATTATTAACGTACAATGCTTTCTGTCATTCTGTTTTTGCTGAAGAAATGTGGAAAATGCAGGTAAGGCCGTGAGGGCTCAGAGGGAGAGGGAAGCACTGAACCCACATGCTTCAATGATGCCCCCTTTCCCCCCCCTTTCTGAGCTGCTCCCCTCTTGGGGAAAGTGAGTGGGTGGAGAGGGCAGGGCAGCTCCTATTTCCAGAGTGAATTACCTGGGTGGCTTTTGGGTGGAGGCACGTTGTGGGGTTGCTGGCGTCTCTGCATTGAAATGACTTTAGTGCTATTTCCCCCCAGCGCCCACCTGTTCTGGAAGTTGCCTGGCACCTGCACAGAGAGAACATTGTTCGCTTGGAAGTGTTACTGGAGAGGTAGGTAGAGGCCTGACTATTTGCCTGGTGCCGTCTGTCAGCATGTAGACTTGTTTGTGGAAGCCGGTTCCTCCCCTTGAAGAGAGATGCGCACTGAGCATGATTTGCAGTGTTACTTTGTGGGGAACAGCTGCCAGTTGGTTTGGGTAACGCTGAAGAAAGCCTCCACATCCAGGAGCAGTTTATCCGGTGGGAACAACAACTGCACGTGAAGGCCTGATGTAAAGGGACTTTCTCTGTTCTGAACTTAAAATTTCAGACTTCATGGGACATTTTGTCCTTCGAGTCCAGGCCTCTCCAAACTCTAAGACTTGTGGACTTCAACTGCCAGAGTTGAACGCATGCTGGACAAAGCATTCTGGGAGCGGAAGTCCACAGCTTGGAGACCCCTCCTGTGGGAGTGGAATGTCTGGAGGGGAGAAATTTATTTGGAAAAGGCAAATGGTGCCGACGCTTCTGTCTTCTCAGGAATCTGGAGGTTGCTGCACTGGTGGATTGGTTGTCCAGCAACCTTTGCCTCCTGTGCCATCAGATGGAAGAAATGGACGCGGAGATTGGCCGGAACCTTCTCACAGGCAAGGCAGGGCCAGCACGAGGGGCGTAGGGGGCTGGTGGCTAGGAAAAGGTCCAGGCCTGCGAATCTCAGCCTTGCAGCTGGTGGCTGAGCTGAAGTCTTCTTCTGTGACGTCAGTTTGCACTATTAAACCAGAAGTGGGTTCCTACTGGTTCTGACCAGTTCTTTAGAACCGTCAGTAATTCAGCCGTGATGTCGTGGAGCGAGTCCTGACCGTGTCTCCGTGGGTGCCGCCATCTTGGATTTTGCTTCTGCGCATGTTATTTTCTGGTGTTTAAAAAAAATATTTTTATTGAAATATATACATTAACAAAAACAATATAGAAAAAAACCATAAACTTAACATACAAACACACAAGGGCACAGATATATACTGTACACACACACACACACACACACACACACACACACACACACACAGAAAGATATTCAACTTAAAATATTCTCGTCCATTAAACACGTTATCTCCATAGTCATTTTTACGGCTATTACAGATGGTGATACAGAAAAAGAAAAATTAGTTCTGGTTATTTAATTTATATACATTTTAACCGCCTTGTGTCAATCAATATTACAATATCTCAATTAATACAAATCAAATAGTTTATTATCCATCTTTAACAGGTTATTATTTGACTAACATTATCCTTCTTACTTTTATATCTAATTCATAATTATACACTAATTTTGTTCCTTCCTTGTTTCTACCATTTATAAAATGAGTTCCAGGTTTTGTAATATTCTGAGTCTTCTTTATTTAATTTTGATGTCAACCTATCTGCTTGTGCAGAAGCTATTTTTTGATTGCTGTGGGCACACGTGGCACAACCCTGTGTGAACCAGCAACAAAAGAATCCAGAACCCACCCTTGTATGCAGCATTCAACACTTGGTTTTGTTTAACAAACAGCCAGGACGCTGTGCAGCTTCCACCTACTTTGGCTTCTGGCAGACTTTAGAATAAACTGAAGAGACACACAGTTGCCAAAGAGAAGGAAACACACACACACACACACACACACAACAAGGGCTCAAGGGAAAGGGTGAGAGAAATATGGCAAAGGAAAAACAAATGTGAAACATCGCAACAATAGTTACAGTTGTATGTCTACTTGTCTAATGCAAATATTCAAGTTTGTCTTTATTTCTAAAACATTCATACAACTTTTTAAACCTATTCTGTGTAAATGAGTCCCCTCTTTGTGTTTTGCTCCTTTTTTCTATTTTTTCTTAATTAAAAGTCATAACATACAAATAAATATAGAATGCTTTATGTTTAGAGTAATGATAGCAAAAGCCAAGCACAAAACGGGGCAGGAAAAGATGAGAAATGTTTTATGGAGTTTCCATATCTGTGGCTGCTGCTTCCATAGTTCCCTCTAAGCTGAGCAGTGAGCAATCGCTCACTTAAAAATCACCATCAACTCAGAGTTTTCCAAACCTGCCCAGAAGCCGAGAGGGAAAGAGTGAGAGGGAAGGAGAGAGAGAGGAAGAGAGAGAAACAGATAGAAAAAAGAGAGGAAGGAAAAGAGAAAGAAAAAGAATGTGAGTAAGGAAGAGAGAAAGAAAATCAAAATCTAGTTTGAAACTAGCTCAACTATTTAAGTGGCATTTTGATATTGATAGAGTTGCCCTGTTATGAGCCCACTGTTATAGACACACAGTACAGTATTTTATTTTGAAATTCTCTGAGGCAAAACAGGGTGGGCTTTTTATTTGTTTGATTGTTTATTTATGTATGTATGTATGTATGTATGTATGTATGTATGTATGTATGTATGTATGTATGTATGTATTTATTTATTTATTTGTTTATTTGTTTATTTATTATTTCTGTGCCGCCCAGTCCCAAAGGGACTGCCGCTCAGACACTATACTTTTCCGCCCCCCCCAAAAAAAAATTAGAGGGAACACTGGCTGCTTCATGGGTGAAGATTTATTAAAGCAAACTGGGCCCCCACTGAGCGTTATTTCACAGTCTCTTGCCCGAGTCCTTTTCCCATCTTTCCTGCATCTGTTCTTGCCTCGCCCGGCTGGCCCAGGGGATGACCTCTGACCCAGGCTTCCTTTCGAATCCCTAGACTTGGCGCTGGTGCTGCTTCAAAATGGATTTCCCAGAACACCTGAGTCTGAAAAGAGGTTGGAAACGAAGAAAGTTTCTGAAGTGAGGCTAGAGCAGGTTTCCTGTCAATGAATTTAAAAAAACACCCACAAGAGGGAGGGCTCTTTGGGTGTGTGGCTTTGAAATCTCAGAGGAGGAAAAGCATAAATGAAAGACTAAAATGCTGCCTTTGACTTTGCCTTCTCTCCTCCCCCCCGCCCCCCCAGGTCTGCTGTGCTGTGCTGGAGAGGATGTTGGCCTGTAAGTGATGGCTGCAGCAGTGGGTCAAGAGCGTAGCCCCTCCTTTAGAGAGAGAGGCTTGTGGGAGTCACTCGCAGGACAGGACCACCACACAAACAGCTTGAACTCTTACCACGCCCCTTGGTGTGCAAATCCACAGTCTGGAATTTTCAGACCGTCCAGCTGTGAACTGGGCTTCCATCCACCCCCACCCTCACTTCGCACTGCACAACTGGGAACGTTGGGGGTTAACGTTGCACTCCCTCCTCTTCTCTCCAGGGGTGCTGGACGCTGTCGCTGAGGAGGAGCAGGGCAGGGCTTCCCCCGCAGGAAAGGCAGTGAGGTGCTGGTAAGGATCTGACTCCTCCCGGAGGTTAGGGCTGGACGGGGGAGGACCGGAGAGCCGCCACCCGAGGGAAGAGCCCTTCTGAGCTCTGCAAGAGACCCCTGTGTGTCTCTCCCAAGTGGCTTCTGTGCCTGTGTACGAAGCAGCGTGAGGCTCTTAAAACGGAACTCCTCTTTCCAGCAGCAGAGCTCTGCCGGGCCAAAGTTTTGCCCACTGAATTGTGCTGTGATATTTACTAATAATGGCATGTTTTTGTGTTTTTTGCCAAGCGCTTGGGCAATAATCAGAAAATAAATATTTATGCCTACTTACTGAAAGAACGGGAGCAATTAGCCGTAATTCTCAGGGCTGCTCACTCATTTTCTCCTTCTGTGTACAGGCTCCAAGTACACAGCCTGGTGGGCTTCCAAGGAGCGGCTCCCCCAGAGTCTCTGCAGCCCCTCTTTGGGCACATCTTCACCCGCGTGCTTACCCACAACCCTCACCTGACAGGTAGGATGCCCAGAAGGGGGCCAGGGGTGCTTGGAATGGCTGGGGGACGGAGGTCTTTTGCAGGACTCCCTGCAGCCATTAGGAATCACCCAGCGGGCTCTGGACCAGCCCCCCCTGCCCCCCCCCATAAGGCCCCAGGTTCCTGCCAGCACCTCTGCCTGGTGTGTCTTGGAAGGCCGAACGGAGGGGTTCACAGGGCCCAAGTGGGTGGGTGGAACCCGGCTGCCTGCAGAGTCTCCTTCCTCCTCTTAGCTGAGGGACAAATTCATTGGTGGCTCGGTCAAGTGGGTGCTTCAAGTGAGGACAAAGGCAGAAGGCACCTTTTACTCCTCAGCTGTTAGTAGTTAATGTGTTAATGTCCAGCGCTGGGACGGTCGGTCTCTCCATTCAGCGGCTGTTTGTTTATTTGTTTGTTTATTTATTTTGTCAAATGAGTAAAAGATTGTAGTTTGTATAAGCATAACGTAAGTAGTAAATAATGAGAAAAGACAGTAGGACAGGGACGGCAGGCACAATGGTGCGCTTATGCACGCCCCTCACCCACCTCTCAGAAAAAGGGAGAGGTCAACTCCGAGGTTAAAGATTTTGGGGTTTGGGGAAGAAGCCACAGAGTCAGGTGATGTGTTCCAGGCATTGATGCTGAAGTCATATTTTCTGCAATCTAGTTTGGAGTGGTTTGTGTTACGTTTGCATCTGTTACGTGCCCATGTGTTGTTGCAGTTGAAGGTTGCTAACAGGAAGGACATTTGGTGTATGATTTTATGAACTACTGTTAGATCAGATCGGAGGCGACGTAGTTGTAAGTTGCCTAATCGCAGTATTTCAGGTCTGATGGAGGAAGGTGTCTTGTTGTGGGAGGAGGAGTGAAGGACTCTTCTTGTGAAATATTTCTGGACTCTCTCGGTTGTACTGATGTTTGATATGCAATGCGGGTTCCATACAGGTGAGCTGTATTCTAGAATTGGTCTGACAAACGTTTTGGAAACTCGGGTTAGAAGTTCAGTGTTTTTGGAGAAGAAGCTACGTAAAATTAGATGAACAGCTCTTAGTGCTTTTTTGGCAATGTTCTCACAGTGGGCTCTGGCACTGAGGTCACGGGATACGAGTCCCCCAAGGTCTTTGGCAGAGTGAGGGGCGTCTGCAAGTTCATTTCCACCAAGTTTGCATTTTGGGTTCCGATCCTTTTTTCCATTGTGTAAGGCAGAGGATTTGTTGCTGGGCTGGAGTGGGGCAGGGCAGGGCAGGACACGGCCACAGGCTCCCCTGGAAGTTGGTGATGGCACTCGGGCAACCATGGATAGGTCTGGTCTGAGGTCTCCTTTCCCAGAGTCTCTCGGTCTCTGGGACTCGGATCCTGCAGTGACCCGGGGGGGGGGGGGGGGAGGCCCTGCCTATTTTGCCAGGCACAAGCCAGGGAAGAGGCTCTGTGAAACCAGCGCCCCCTCCCCTGCCCTCCCCTCCCTCTCTCGGAGCAGTCTCGGAGGCCCTCCGTCTGCAGAGGGAATGGAGCTTTGCCAGGACCAGCTCGCTGCTTACTACCTTATACCGCCAGGTAGGTGCTCCTGCCCTGTGAACGCGGCTTTATCAGCCAGCCTGCGCTTTACCAGTTTTCACTCTAAGGTGCCACCATGCGACCCGGTTCCCTTCCAATGACTGCAGAACTGGTTCTCTGGCCCAGAAGGGCAGGAAAGCCCACAAGTGCCCCACCAGTTCTCTCTCTCTCTCTCTCTGCCAAGAGGCTGGCAGGGCCAGTGGAGGCTCTCAGGGGTGGGAGGGGGCAGGGACAGGGAAAGGGCCTTCCTGGATGGCCGGGCGGGGTGGGAGGGAGAACCAGAGTTGTCCTTGGGGAAGATGAAAAGTTCCCAACCCCCAAGGGGATGTCTTAAGAACCCCTCACCCCTGGGCAGAAGGGTCCCTTGGGGGCAGTTGGGACTCAGCTTCCCCCCATTGAAAGCAGTTCCCGAGTCGGTTGAGAAGGGGGGCATAGAAATTCCGCCCCATTCCAGGTCTTCGTGGCGTTCCAGCCGGAGGAAGTGACCCAACGGTTGCAGCAGGTGCTGGAGACCAGCGAAGTCAACTGGCACCACGTCCTCTCGTGTGTCTCCACCCTCCTGGTCTGCCACTCCCGAGCAGAGCAGCTGGTGACAGGTAGCGCCTGGGCCTTGGGAGACCGTGAAAACTGGGCCAGGAGGCGATTTGGCCTCGAACTGGGGCTCCAGGAGTCAAGTTTCCCTAACCACAGCCGGGTAGCGAGTTCGAGACTCCTCCGTGTCTCCTAGGCCTCCTGGGTGGTCTCTTGAGAAGGGCCTTTGCGGACTACGATTTGGAGAGCTTGATCACTGCGTTCTTAATTGTCCGGCAAGCAGCCTTGGAAGGCCCGGCCTTATTCCCCCCGTACGCAGAATGGTTCAAGGTGAGAGCCCCGAGGGGTCTCCTGGCTGGGACGGGGACGGGGGTCTCCCTGGGGAGGAGGGCAGCGAAAGGAGGCTGCCCAGGAGGAGCCAAGCTGCAGCCTCGTGACCCGGCCTTCTTCCAGGCGTCCCAAGGCCTCGGTCCAGCTACGCCCGGGGGACGGTTAGTGGAAAGGCCACATGCCACAGAACCAGCTTAGCAAGGCTGCTTGGTCCGTGGGGCTGCGGAGGGTCCCAGGCAGTGGTGCTGGACATCGGAGGGAGGGAAGGAGGGTGGGGTGGTGGCCGGCTGGGCTCCAGGCACTGCTCTCTGCTTCCAGCTGACCTTTGGGAACGGCAGCCGCCTCCATGGGAGCAGCAAGAAGTCCCTGGTCTTCTTCTTTCAGTTCCTCTCGCAGCTGGTGCCCTTCGAAGCCCCCCAGTACCTGAAGGTGGGCCCCGCTTTTGCCCCCCAGTCCCCCCCGGGGTGGGCTTGGAGGTTTGCTGGGGCTGCTTCCCTCTGGGCATGTTGAACCGTTGCCCATAGGCCAGGCTGGCTGGGGATTATGGGAGTGGAAGCCAAGTCGGTGCTGCCTCGGAGGATGCTGTCGAAGCAGCCAGAGCCCCAGTCGGCCCATTTCTGCCCAGGAGGCACCGCAAAGGAGGAGGGGCAAAACAGGGGCACATCTGTCACCTCTGGGAAAAGCCCCCTTGCTCCCCACCCTCGGCAACTCCTGGAGC
Organism: Erythrolamprus reginae; assembly: GCF_031021105.1. NCBI lineage: Eukaryota > Metazoa > Chordata > Lepidosauria > Squamata > Dipsadidae > Erythrolamprus > Erythrolamprus reginae. The sequence goes on from NC_091958.1 coordinate 431,553, forward strand.
TTCCCACCCCCAAAAGAAAAAGACCAGGGCCCTGGGGGGGGGGGGGTGTAGGGGGTAGGTCAAAGGTGCCTCCTCCCCCCACGTGCAGCTCAGAGACCTGCTTTGGTGCACCTGGAGTGTGTGTGTTGTGTGTGTGTGTGTGGGGGGGGCATTTCTGCTTTCTGCCTCACCTGGCCGGAACCTCTCCAGGTCCACCTCCTGCACCCGCCGTTTGTGCCCAGCAAGTACCGGCCCCTCCTGCTGGACTACATCGCCTTGGCCAAAACCCGCCTGGCAGATCTCAAGGTGCCCCCCCCTCGCTGGGAGAGAGATGGCGGAGGGTGGTAGGAGCCCCCCCTTCCTTCCGTGCTGCCCCCCCCCTCCCCAGCTCTCTCTGCCTGTCTCCCCAGGTGTCGATCGAAGACATGGGCCTCTATGAGAGTCTCTCTTCCGCCAAGGAAGACGCCCAGGTATGGACTCAGATTCTGGCCCAGTAAATGGGGCCGCTTGTTGTCATGGTAACCTCTGGTGGGGGCAGATTTCAACCGCAAAACGGGCCAGGGAGGCTACGAGACCCCACCGCAAACTGTCCAGGCAGCTGAGATGGGGCAGGCGGCTGGGGTGTGCGGCCCCCTGGAGGGCTGGGCCTGAGCCGTGGGCCGGAGCCGATGGGCCTCGAGCGGCCTGATCCCCCTTGGCGCTTTGGCCATCCCCTCCCTGCTGCCCAGCGCTCACCCTGCCCAGCCAGGCTCTTCTCTCCCTGGGCAGTTGTGCAAACCGGGTGGTGTTCTCCTTTGTGTGGCGTTGTGTGTGTGTGTGTGATGCAGCCATCCCACCAAGCTCTTCAGGATGTTGAGAAGGCCACGCAGATATTCCGGAATACTGGCAAGATCCCAGCCAGCGTGATGGAGGCCAGGTCAGGGGGCAGGGGGTGGGCAGCTGCAGGCAGAGGGGCCTCCAGGGAGGGGCCCTGAAGCAGGTCCTGCTGGGAGACCCTCTGGGGCTGAAGGGGTGGGAGAGAGTCACCCTTCCAGTCACAGCCCCTCGTTTTACTCCTGGATGTGTTGCCCGCTTTTCTCTCCCAGTATTTTCAGACGGTCCTATTACGTCTCCCGCTTCCTCCCGGCTTTGCTTGTCCCGCGAGTGGTGAGTTTTCGTGTCCAGTGGAATCTTTGGACCTTCTTTTGTTCAGAGTGCTGGGCAATTCTCTCCAATTACCTTGAGGATAAAAAATGCCTACAATATGTTTTAACTTTCCAATGGGGGATTCACGCTGGCTTTTTTCTATGATGGTCTCTGCAGCTTCCTGAAGCCCCCGACCCCCGCGTGGCCTTGATAGAAGCTCTGAAGAGGTAGGGAAGCAGCCTTGGCGGACAAAGGCCCTTGGGTCTCAGCTCTTTCATGATCTGACGTTGGCTTTTCCTGTATGGCGATGCGCTCTGCTTTGTGCCTAGAGCAACCTAACCAGTCCCCCGTAATGTTACTCTGCCTTTTGATCTTAGCTTTCACTTGGGGTGACGGGCGTTTCTTCTCAGCCCGCAAGGGGGTCTGCTAACCAGAGCCTTTGATATCAATTCTCTGCCCAGGGTTGGTGTGGTTTTGTTGCTTCCCTAGTTAGAAATACTGTGGCCATCGCTTTCTTTCAAAAATAGCTGAGAAGGGGTTATTACTTTCTTTTGGCATTTCCTTTCCCTTGGCCACGTCACCCAGGATCATAGGAGCAGGTTTCTCGTGCTAAGTAAGAGCTTTTTGGGTGGGGGCTCAGCACCTGCCTCCTTTTCATCATTCCCCTCTTTAGTCAGTAGGATACTCTAGGAGTAAGACCTACTTTGTGTATTGCTGCCCTTCTTGGAGAGGGTCGTAATCAGAGGCTGCTTGGGAAGAGCCTCCACTGGTTCTCTCTCTCCCGTCCGGCATCCAGAGGGTGAAGGTGCCACCAGGCGCCCGCGATTGTCTGCCTGCCGTCTCGGCTGCATTCTAGAGGAAAGAGCCTGGGGAACAGAGGGGGGGAGAGAGCAAAGTCACTGAGCGTTGGAGGAGGAAAAACAATTGTGTCTCCCAAACCAGGGCTGAAAAAATCCCTCCGAATGCCTACGCCGCTTACCTGGAAGGATGCGAAGGTGCTCAAAGGAAGCCCTGGCGAGGTGAGCCCCCTGCGGAACTCCTTCCCTGGGCTCTGTGTGCATGGAAGCCCCTTCTTCCGGTTCTCCTGCTGTGACTTGGCGGAGGTGGGCCCAGGCCTGGACCCTTTCGGCAGAGAGGTGGGGCAAGGCCTGCCAGGGGGCCTCTGTCCCTGAGCCATCAAAGGGCTTCAGGGCCGGGAGCCTTCGGGGGCTCCGAGTTGGCTGACCCTCCAGTCGTACTCTGCAGGTGATGGGAGAAGTGAGAGGCCGCAGCCAGGCTTGGGCCAATTGGATCGTAGGCCCCGTGGCTGATGAATGTTATGTATGGCTCAGGTCTGAATATGTACGATTGGATTTTAAAATATTGGGGATTTTAGGTTAGTTATCTAGTTTAATTAATTGGATTTGCCCTTGTATTTTATTGTTTTTTATTATATGTTGTAAAGCTGCTCCGAGTCTTTGGAGAAGGGCAGCATACAAATCCCATAAACTAACTAACTAACTAACTAACTAGCTAGCTAGCTAGCTAGCTAACTAACTAACTAACTAGCTAACTAACTAGCTAACTAACTAACTAACTAACTATTGATACTTCAGATTGTGAGTTTGAAGTTCCAGGGGGGGTGTGGTGTGAGGGCTGCTTCCTCTCTGCGTGGAACAGCTACCGGGGGCCAAGGCTGCCAACTTCCCCCAACCCCTCTCTCTGTCTCTCTCTCCAACCCATATCTGAGAAGGCTCCCACAGTTTTCTCTAGGGCCCAAAGCTCTTTTCTCTGCCCCTCAGAGGGACCGGCGGAAGGAGAGGTGGGGGGCCCTAGGGAGCCCCTGGAGGGACTAAAGGCCGAACTGGAGGCGCTGAGGCTGCTCGTCACCGACGCGGACAAGCACGGGGGTAGGTCAAGGGGGCTGGACCCCCGGATGGAGGATTTCCCTGAGCCTCTGATGCGGAGCAGCCTGGCTGGGGGATTCTGGGAGTGGAAGTCCAGGCACCCAGACGTTGCCCACCGTGAGAACCTCCGCTCCCATGGAACTGAGCAACTCTGGGGGACTCTCAGACACTGGGGCAGCCGGGCTCGGTCCCTGCTCTGTTTCTGCTGTACGGATTAAACGCAAGTCTAGCCCAGATCTGTTGAGGTCACTCGGGCAACGTGAAGGCGTCCCTTGAGCCCAGCTTGTCCAAAGCAGGTGGCAGGAGAAGCTCTTAAGGCCAGCAAAGAATTTCATCCGCTGGTCAAAAACAGTTTTGCCTTTTCTGGGATGGGCTCTCCTGTCTTGCAGCCGTCCCAGCCCAGGTGGCGGTCATCTCTGGGAAGCTGATGGAGGTTTTGGGGTCCCTGACCGATGACGATGAAGCGGCATCCCTGACCTGGAGGGCCCGGCTGGACCTTTCGGCTCCTGAAGTGGCTGCAGCAGATCAAGGGGTGCGGAGGGGAGACTGTGGCCAGAAGGGGAGGGGCTGGAAGGGGCCCCTCCCTCTCCCTTCTTTGGAGGGCCCAGAGCCCCACCAGGAGGAAGGGTCAGAGGGGTGAGCTGGCTGTGTCTGTGTTGCAGGCTGTTGACCTCCTGCTGGAGTCCTTCTGTCAGGGTGTCCTGGCCGCCTCTTTCTTCCTGCCCCCTGAGAGGTAAAACAGACTCTGGCCTCTTTGCAGCGACTGCGGGGGAACACTCACACACTCACACGCACACCCCCTCCCGCCTTCCTCCGCTTTGTGTCCCCTGCAGGCAAGGCCCCTGGCCCTCCCTCTTCGTGAAGATGATCTGTGGGCACCGGCCCCTCTTGACCTCCTTGCTGAGCCGACTCTGCCAACTTCTCTGCCACCAGGTTGGTTCTGCCGGACCCGGGATGGGTGGAGGTTTTTGCAGGAGGCTCCTGGAGGACCCTTGACCTGTCAATCTCCCCCTTTGCTGTCTGCAGGGGCCTTCCCTGAGCGACGCTGCTGTGCTGGGCCTGGCCGCCTTCGTGGTCCATCTCAACGAGGCCGAGTCCCTGCTCCCCCCCGTGGACCTCTGCTCCCCCTCGGTTCCTGGCGTGGCTCTTCACACAGGCCTCCCTCTGGCTGGGCTGTGGGACTGTTTGTTGGCCCCCAGGTGTGGGGAGTCGGCTCTCTTCTGCCTGCGGTAAGCCCCCCTCTCCATCGGGGCCCTAAACCTTCCCCTTTTGCGGAGGGAGCGGTCCACTCTGGGGACCAAGCCCTTGGGGATGAGTGAGGGCTCAAGTGCAATAGGCGTTTTATACGGAGTGTCCAGCAAACCTGGAAAACAGGGAATTATCAGGGAATTGGTGAAAAAAACCCAGAATAAATCAGGAGCAAAAACCAAAGTGTATTAAAATGTTTAAGTCAGGGGAAAACCATGCTTTAAAAAACCGGATCGCACTGCCTGGCAGAGTCAAGCAAAAATGAGCACAACTGGGGCCACAACTGGCTCCCTCAGCTCCCGATATTTCTCCATGGCTGAGCCGTTTGGCCTGACGTCATCCACGACCGTGGCCTTAGCTAGATCCAGAGGGGCGGAATGGAATAGTGGACACTGCCTGGTGCCGTTCCTTGAGCTGGTCTCTTTCTCAGTGTTGCTGCATCTGGTGTAGCAGCTGGCGAGAAAGAGCTGCGGCCACATTGTTCCTCCAGCGAAGACGGGGATGGACGTCTGAGAAGTTGGTCCCACAAATGACCCTCCCCTCCCCCCCTTCCCCCCCTGCAGGTTCTGCACTGCCGCCATTTCCTACTTCCTGTGCAAGTTCCCTGCCCTTCCCCACGAGCACCTTCCTTCCGTGCTCCACCCAGGGTTCGTGAAAAAGGTAATTTCCCTAAATTCAATCCCACCTTCTTTCATGCCACCCCACCCCCCTGCTGAGGATTCTGTGCAGGGACCTGCTGCTGGCAGGACCTGCCCGGAGGATTGTCCAAGGTTCCGCATGACGGGCAGCTCAGAGTTTGAGGGTGCCTGCCACCTGATCAGCTCAGCCTTGTTCCCCATTTCAAGGAGCTTTTGTATCCCAGCATCAACAAGTCAGGCCGTGCCACCAAGTCAGTTTCTGCAGCTGCCTGACTGGCTGAAGAGGAGAAACTGGGTGCAAAGGAAGCGTGTGTGTGTGTGTGTGTGTGTCTTGGTGGTGGCAACGTCCATTCTCACTTTGCACTGGAGGGGTTTTCTCAGTGACCCCCTCCACGGAGGCAGAATTCAGGAGGGTTTCCTCGTGTGGAGGGTCCAGGCCCCACCGGGAGCTGCCTCTTCTCCGTAGAAGGGTGGAGCTAGCATGCAGGTAGGGTGGTCCTCGTCCCGTCACATGGAGGACCGAGTCTGTCAATCAAATTCAGTGGTAGGGCAGCCCCCTCCGAAGGCTAGCTCCCACCTTGGAGGAAGGGCCTCTCAGGTCAGCCAAGGCCCCTCCTGCTCCCCAGCTCCAGTATGTCCTGCCACGGCTTTGCTTGGAGGCCCGAGGAAGTGGCCGCGAAGGGGAGCCGGCTGCCTTTCCGTGGAAGACACTCTCCTCTCCGCCACCCTGCTACAGAAAGGCTGCCCTCGGCCTCTGGACGCAGGCCCGCTTCCAGGAACTCCTGCGGGAGGGGGCCTTCCAGGTAAGGGCCCCCCAGGGAGCCTTGAGCCTCGGAGTCTTTGGAGAGAGGGGCGGCATACAAGTCTAATAAATAATAATAATAATAATAATAATAATAATAATAATAATTATTATTATTATTATTATTATTATTATTGAGCATCAACTGGCGGGGGAGGGTGGTGAGATTTCGCAGGGGTCTTGGGTTGAGACCCCCCCCCCCATCCCTGCTGACCGTATGCCCTTCGGCCTCGAGTACTTTCGCCCTTCTTCCAGCTGACCCTCCCCGAGTGGTTGAGGATGGAGCTGCAGGTCCTTCCCGACCAAGACCTGCTCTCTGACAACGAGAGGTAATTCAGTAACACAATCCTGATGCATTAAGTGTATAAAATATTGTTTACTTTGTCAAATATCTTAGTCAAGAACAGTCCTAGTCACACAAAGTGAAATCAGTCAGTAACTGATTTAGTCAGAAGGATTTAGGGGTCGTGATTTCTGACAGTCTCAAAATGGGTGAGCAGTGTGGTCGGGCAGTAGGGAAAGCAAGTAGGATGCTTGGCTGCATAGCTAGAGGTATAACAAGCAGGAAGAGGGAGATTGTGATCCCACTGTATAGAATGCTGGTGAGACCCCATTTGGAATAATACTGTGTCCAGTTCTGGAGACCTCACCTACAAAAAGATATTGATCAAATTGAACGGGTCCAAAGACGGGCTACAAGAATGGTGGAAGGTCTTAAGCATAAAACGTATCAGGAAAGACTTCATGGACTCCATCTGTCTAGTCTGGAGGACAGAAGGAAAAGGGGGGACATGATCGAAACATTTAAATATGTTAAAGGGTTAAATAGGGTTCAGGAGGGAAGTGTTTTTAATAGGAAAGTGAACCCAAGAACAAGGGGACACAATCTGAAGTTAGTTGGGGGGGAAATCAGAAGCAACATGGGAAAATATTATTTGACTGAAAGAGTAGTAGATACTTGGAACAAACTTCCAGCAGACGTGGTTGGTAAATCCACAGGAACTGAATGTAAACATGCCTGGGATAATCATAGATCCATCCTGAGACAAAATACAGGAAATAGTATAAGGGCAGACTAGATGGACCATGAGGTTAGTCTTCTATGTTTCTAGTAACTCTCAGTACATATACCATACTATAAACCTTACTTGTCCAGCTTACAAGTACATAAACCATCATTTGAAAACATAGTTCTTACTACAGCATAGTAACATTAGACAAAACAGAAATAGCCAAGAGAATCTGAGAGAGTCATGCTTACTCGTAGTGTATATAGTACTAACATGTAGTACCACCTCTGTCCTGAATTCCTCACTTGTGTGTTTGTGCTCCCCCCCAAAAAAACCCAAAACAAACCCCTGGGCTTTTGGTCCCTCGGCAGGCAGGAGTTCCATTCCTGGGCTTTGTACCAGCACTATCTCCCGAGACCTGTTGCAGCTGGAGGCTGTGGGGGGGGCCTGAGAGAGATGGGGGCCCTGTTCACCAACGCCATTCTGGATTTCCTACAAAGGTGAGCTGCCCTGTGGGGTTTTCTTTTAACACACAGCTCCTTCTGTAACCGATGGACGGTCTGTATCTGTTGCCATTCAAGGGACAATGCCTTATGCTTTGTCTTCTGCACGGATGGTTTATATGGTTTTTCATGGCTTTGACTTCTAGGGGAGACTCGGAAACCTGCGGCCTCCAATCGAACCCCAGGTGTCCTTCTCTGAGGCCTGCAAGAGGGAACCCTGACCTCTTCTGCAGATTTCAGGTGGGGCAGCTGTGGGGGCCGCCTTTTATTCCCTGTCCTTTCCCTGCGAGTGTTTTCCATGGGCTTGGGGGGGTGTCTTCAGCTGTGGCCAGGGTGCAAGCAGGAGGGGCCAGGCACGTGGCAGCAGGGCTGGGCCTGCTAGTGTCACCTGGCGCTGCCAACCCTTGTGCTATGCGTGCGTGAGGGGCCCAGGTGTGCCCCTGCATGGAGAGAGGCAGCGGCTGGCCATGGGGCTCCAACCTCTGTGCAGATGTGGGACGGCAAAGAAACACTCCCCCCCTCCCCAGGCATGGTGGATGTCCAACTCCTGTCAGTCCAGCCGCACTGGCCCAACGCTTGGATTCCTCCTGGCTGCATTGGGGCATCTGACAGCCAAGCTGCTCCATCAGCCTGCTTGGAACAGGCATCCTTCCTCCCCCCCCCCCTTCTCTTCCAGAGACGGCAGAGTTCCCTGCATAACAATGCAAACAATGTTATTTTTCCAGCATTCCTGGGTTGTGGTACTTCAGCCCGTGATGCTGGCCCAGGAGGTCCAGGGATGCCAAGTGTTTCCATGGTGGTGATTGAAACGAATGTCCAAGTGCCTATGCCTCTATGTGGGTGGAGGCAGGCAGGCTTCCCTTGGGCCCCATTTCTTGGGCGTCAAGGGACAGGGAGGGTCTTGCCTTCTCTTTCTGCTCAAGATCCCCACGGACGATTGGGGGGCCCCTGTGGGACAGAAGGCTGAAGTCGAGGGGCTTTGGCTCCCTAGGAGTCGCCTGGACGCGTGGGCAGGGACTGGCTCTGCTCTCCCCCCTGCCCTCCGTTCCCGGGGCTGCATAGGAGAGGGGGGGGGGGCCTTCAGAGCTTGCCTTGGTTTCAGGAGCTGGTGCTGGAGCTGGAGCTGGACCGCCGGAGAGGCCGCAGCGGGAGGGAGCACTTCCTGTTCCAGCTGTTCCGGGGGAGGCTGGGGGCCCTGGGGTCCGGGGCTGCCGTGGGGGACCGGCTATTCCGGCAGCAGGAGCTGCTCTCCCAAACCAGGTGAACAGACAGGGGGGAGGCAGGGGCCACTTAGGGGCTGGTGGGGGCAGGAAGGCCTGGGTGGGACTTTGCCTGAGGGAGCCTCTTGTTTCCCCAGGGTCCTCTTGAGCCTCCCTCCGTCTGTTCTTGTGGCCACGCAGGAGAGGGCAGAGGAGACCGTGGTGGCCTGTGAAGCCTTCTTCTCTTTCGTAAACACGGAGCTGGTGTGTAAACACCCCCCCCCCCCTCTGGAGCTCAGCAGGTCCTTGGGGAACCCCCCAAGCCAGGGGCAGGCCAAGATGGCTCTTCTGTGACATGTGGACTTCAACTCCCAGAATTTCCAAGCTAGCACCATGGGCTCAGGAATTCTGGGAGTTGAAGTCCACAAGTCATAGAAGAGCCATCTTGGCCTGGCCCAAGCCGTCCCCTTCGCAGCCTGGGAGGTGCAGGTGGTTTGAGGCAACCCTGGCTGCTCCCTCTGGACACAGGAGGCTTGCTAAGAAGAGGGTCAAGCAGGCGCTTCAGGAGCAACATCCATTGCGGGCTCTGCCGTCAGCTGCTCCCTCCTGAGGCCCCTGAAGTGCAGGTGGCCCTCGACTTGTGTCCAGAATTTTGGCCATGAGTCGGAATCCAGCCTATCCAGTGAGTGGTCTTTTCTGGACAACTGCAGAGACCTCCTTGACCACAACCGGTCGTAAATGCGAGGCAGTTGCCGGGTGCTGGAGATGGTGATCACATGACCGGGGGTGGGAGCTTTGAGGATGAGTGATTGATTGATTGATTGGATTTGCATGCGACCCCTCTGAGGACTCGGGGTGGCTCACAACATAATAAAAACAGTACGCAATATCCAAGTGTAAAAACCCTCCATTCACTTCCATCCTTGGCGCTGGTCGGCCTTGGTGTCTTGGGGAAGCCCCCTCACCTGTGCTCTCCCTCCCATGTCCTTGTAGCGGAACAGCTGCTCCAGGGGATGCGCTCTGCCCTACGACGTCACCGCCCATTTCTTCAGGGTAAAGAAGATGATTTCTCTCCTTGTGGGGGGTCCCTGTGACGGTTTGCCTCGGCTGCCCCTGACTGCCCAGCAACGGGGGTGTCCTTGGGCTGCAGACCCCCCCCCCCCCCCGAGAGATGAGCCGCCACCTTCTCCCCCTGCTCCCTTTGCCCAGGGCTTGAGCGGCTGGAGAGGGGCTGCCCTGGAGAAGAAGGGGGGTGGGAGGGGCTTTCAAGTCATTGGGAACCAGGCAGCCAGGTCTTTTAAATGACCTGGGTGAGGATGCTGGCTGTTCCTCTTGGGGTTCCCCCACGCTGAGGGATCTGCTGTTCTCAGGGCCTGCTCAGCACCAGCTTGGAGTGCAGCCACCCTGGCCAAGAGGTGTCGGCCGTGCTGTCTTCGTGCCAAGCCCGGTGTCCCCTCCTCCTCTCTTCTGCCGCGGTAAGGGGCCTTTCCTCACAATCCTCCTTCTCAAATTCGGGGCACTTCCACCGGTTGGGGGCTCGGGGGCCTCGTAGACTGGGTTCATTTGTGGAGGATTTGGAGGCAGCCTTTTCAGAAAGCAATGTAAAAAAGGAGAGGCCCCCCAAATCTCACCTCCTCTGCTTGGTTGGAGAGAAGGATGAATGCGTCATTATAATTGGTCTCAAAGAGGCTTCAGTGATGCAGAGCCTCTTTCAACATGAAACCTCCGCAAGGCTTGGTTTGCTTTGGCTGCCCCAAAAGGCTTGAAAGGGGGCCACTGTTGCCATCGCCCTGTGAGGAGAGGGAGGGGGAGGCCCCTGGACGGAGGACCCTCCAGGAAGCTCCAACACGAAGTCTGCTGGTTGCCTCCCTCCAGCGATGGTGGCCGAGACTGGAGCCGGTGCTTTCCTTGCAATGGAAGGGGCTCTTCGGTTCTCCTTTGGCCCCGGGGCTGCAAAGCCTGAAGGACTTGCGGTCTTCCCTCCAGAGGTGAGTCCGAAGAGCTGTGTCCGGGGGGCAGCTGGGGGAGGGGGGCCTTCTCTGAGTTGCTCTCGTCTGCTGCCCCAGCAAAGGCCTGGCCAAGGGGCTTAGATTCCGGCTACGGCTGGCTCTTCCCGTGGTCCCATAGGAACAGGAGGTGTTTCTGAGAGGCTCAAGCAGTGTTCTCATTGTCCCTGCCTGATCTGGTGGCCAGGGTGCTTTCCCTCCCTCCCTCTTCCTTCAGGAGGAGGTGCCAACCCCCTCCTGAAGAGGAGTAGATGCTTGGAACAAACCTCCAGCAGACATGGTTGGTCAATCCACAGGAACTGAACGTAAACATGCCTGGGGAAAACATAGATCCATCCAGAGATAAAATACAGGAAATAGCATCAGGGCAGACGAGATGGACCAGGGGGTCTTTTTCTGCCGTCAATCTTCTATGTTTCTATCTGAGAGGTTCCTTCCTGTGATTCCGGGAGAGCAGAAACCCAGCTTCTGCTGAGGGCCATGGAGCCGCCAGCGGTCAGTGTCTAGGATTGACTGGGCGGCTCTCCCACTGACCCTCTGCCTTCCACCTCCCAGCTGCCTTGCATCGGAAGCGGCTCCCCTGCCCTGCCACGCGGCCTGGGTCTCTGCTGCTTTCCTCCACTTCACTGTCCAGCAGCAGGTGGGTCCCGAAGGACAGGGGGACGTGCTGAGAAGGCTGGGGCCCAAAGCAGAGCCGGTGAGTTCTTCCAGCTGCCCGGAGGAAAGTCTCGGCACGGGGAAGTTCCAGCCAAATGCTGCCGGGGGAGGGAGAAGGGGGGGGAGCCCTGACCTTGCGTCGCGTGGTCTGGTGGAGGGACTGGGGGGCTACAACTTCAAGGCGGTCACTATGGTGGTTGGTTTTCTTTGCGGCTCTCGCACTGGCAGTTCCTGGTCTACGTCCTCTTCTTCTCCGTCATGGACTTCATCTCGGCAAAAGTGGATCCCCAGGCAAGTCCTGTTTCCACACTGGCTAGTTGGGGGGGGAGGGGGGGGGCGAGGACTGGTTGAAGTGAAAGCTGAACGGCTTGAAAGAGCTGCAGGTTCATGTGCTGGAGCCTCCCTTGGACCTGCCTCTACAGCACCACACCCATCCTTTCAAACGGGCATCGTCTGGGTCAACTGTCTTGAGGCTGCCCACAGGGGATCTGACCCCAGGTGCCATGCAAGCCGTTGCCCTAGCTCAGCTCCAATGTGCAAGCGTGTGCCGGCCAGCTGATTTGTGGCTCGCAGAGGCTCTGGGAGGATGTTTTTGGCTTCCAGGGGGGTGGGGGCCTTTTTGCCCTTCCCCTGCTTCAGGGAGGCCTTTGGAGCCTGGGGAGGGCGAAGCAGGAGCCTATGGGCCCCCCCAGAAGTTGGGAAAGGGCCCATTTCCAGCCTCCAGGGGGCAGGGGGAGCTGTTCTCGTCCTCTCCAGGCATTGAATTATGGGTGTGGGCGCTCGCACATGGGGGGTGGCGCATGCCCACGCTTTTTCAGCACCTGAGGAAGAGAAGGTTCAGTCGCTGCCTGAGAGAATTTCCACTGTTTTCGCAAGGCATGAAAAACACTCCCCTTTTTTCTGGGGGTCAGTACGAGGGAAGACCCTGGGGAGGTTGGGAAGGTTCCATAAGCTTTTGTGGGTTTTTATTAGCTGTGTGTTTTGCTAAGTGTGTATATTGCCCACAAAGGGTTAGTCTGTCTGTATCAGTTGTACGTGGCCTCTTGTCAGGCCCTGTGCTAAAAGGGCGTTAGAAGTAAATGTCCATCATCATCATGAGAGGAGGGCAGAGGGGCAGCTGCTTTGAAGGAGGCTCTTTGTAGACGGGGAAGAGGGCAGGCCGGGGTTTGTCTAAAGCCAGATGGTCACCGTGGCCAGAATCCGGAGCCAGGGACGTTCTTGACCTGATCTCTTCCTTCCAGGAAGGCCCGGATGATGCTCAGAAGCTTCTGGAATGGAGTGCCAGGGTGCTTCAGCGCTTGGTGCCAGGAGGGCCGGGCTGGCTGGCTGTCTTCTGTCCATCGGGGAAAGGTGCGGAGAGCATCCCGTGTGGGGCAGCTTCAGGGCAGGACTGACCGCCTGGCTCTGAAGGACCAGCCCTGGCCTTCCTCTCCCTTCTGGCTCTGCAGGCTCTGAGCTTTACGAGGCCCTGCACGACACTGCGCCTGACCAACACCTGGAGATGCTGCCGGTGGCCTTCTACAGGTGAAGCCCGGAGGGGCTCTTGGTGTGCAAGGGGGTGGGACCCTCAGGGAGCAGGGGGGCAGCGGGCGAGGCAATTGCTGGCATTGCTTACGAGAGAGAGGAAAAAAGGGCTCTCCTTGCTCTTCACCCCAGGGGTCACCCCCGACCTCACCCTGACTGTGTGGGGGTGGGGGCATTGCCTCCCTGAGGCTGGCGGGGGGGGGGGGGCTTTCTGAAGCCTTTGCCTGGCTCACCTTCCTTCATCCCTGGGAGGATCCAGGCCCCCTTTGTGCTTCTCTCGAGGGTCTGGCCTGGCCCCACGCAGCCCCCCCAAGGCCCCCCCCCGACCTTTTCTCTCCTGCTGCTGAGCGGTGGGTGTGCTGCCTGCTCAACCCCTGCCCCCCAGCCTGCTCGTTGCCTTCGAGGGGGAGGAGCTTCTTGCGCGAGACCCAGCGTTCCTGCCTGTGGCTGTTGACATGTTCGCCCGACTGCTCCGGCTCTTCACGGAGGAGCAGAACCTGCAGCCCTGCAATCTCGTGAGCATTTCTCCCCCAGGCCCTCCCTTGGCCCCCAGGGCCCATCTAGTGGGGGGTGGGCATGGGTGGGTGGGGGGTTGCCACGATCCAGGAACTGGGAAGCACCCAAGCTGGGCCTGAGTGGTGCTGCTGCGCATTTAGACGCATGAGAAGAGGGGATCACAGCACTTCTGTAAAAGGTAGAGACTGTAAAAGCTAGGAAGCCCCCCCGACCCCTCCCTCCACAGGAAGGATGTGCTGGAATTGCCGCTCCCACAACTCCCAGCCAGGGGGCCAAGGGCCGAGCATTCTGGGGAGGGCAGTCCAGGCAACTGCCTGAACAAGAGTGACCCATTCAGTCCTGTTCACCCTGGGATGCAACCGGCCCCTCTCTGGGGAGCAAGGGCTTAGATGGGGCCAGGGGCACAGGGTGGCCGGAGAAGGAAGCGCCTTGTCCGGCTGCAGCCCCCCCAGTTCCTGCCCCGACCCTCTCACAAGGCTGAGCTTGACCCGTCTTCTCCAGGGAGACTCATTGCTGCTGATCCAGCAGGCGCGGCAACTCCTGCTCCGGACCATCCCTCGTTCTCCCCCAGGGAGCTTCTCCAACCTCCAGGAGGTGAGTGCCTGCTCCGGACACCCGAGAGGCCCAGGAGCCCAGGAGTCAGCCCACTCCCTGCTCGGCCACACAACGTTTGCCCACTTCTCCCGACAGATTTCCCTGGGGCTGCAGGGATTTCAGATGCAGCCCCCGCCCACACTCTGCAGCCCTGCGATGGAGACCTAGAGAGCAGCCCCCTGGGCTCCTGCAAAGGACGGGTGTGGGCCAGGGAGGCAGTTCCCATCTTTCCCTCCCAGAAGACAGGGACCCCACCCAAATCCCCCTTCTTTGCACATCACCTCTGGGGCAGTGGGGCAGACTCGCTGTCTGCAAGGGCAGTTTGGGGGTGAAGAGGCGTCAGTTGAGGGGGTCGGGTGTAGTCTCAGCCTTCTCTAGTCAAAAGCCGGTTGCAGAGCCGCTGTCAGTCAGAGCAGACCCGACGGGCTGGCTGGACAGGCAGCTTTCCCCCCACTTTCCACCCCTCCCCCTAAGGGAGGACGGCCTGTTTTGCAGCCCCGGCTGCTCTTCTCTGAAAGTGTGGGGCTCTGAGCCTTTGAGAGCAGCACCCCCACCCCACCCGCTCTGCTCTGGATTCGGCTCCAAGGGCAGAGCCCCCTCAGCACCCCTTTCCCTCTTTCCCAGGTGTTGGACCTCTGTGGGGATCTGGACCCAGAACTCCAGGCAGCCCTCGCCAGCACAGGGGGGTTGGATTTGCTAGGCGGAGGACTCCTGCTTTGCTGAAGGCCGGAGCCTCCCCGCCCCCAATGCCCCCCAACCAAGGAAGGACAGATGGAGTATGTGCCTTGAAGCCGGATCTGTCCGGCATACTGTGTAAATAATTTATTACAAGCATAATTATGACTTTTGTGGGCAGTAAAAATTAGGTTGCAAATGTCCTGTTTTTCGTTTTGAGCCTGGTTTGGAATTCAATGCAAAACACCTGGACTCAACCCTCCGTCATTCCCGAGACCCAGCGACTTGGGAGCCCTTTGCACCTTCACAACGGGCGGGATACCTTTTTTTTGACCATGGTCAGTGGGCAGGGCAGGGCGGGGGGGAGCGACAGTCCCCGCCAGGGAGAGAAGCTCTTGGCAGGCGAGCAGAAGTCCTCTCCCGGGGCCTCTTCCGAAGAGCCCACCTCCTGCCCCGGGCGGTCGATGCAAAGCCGCAAAGTCGGGGCCTTTTCAGGTGGGCTCCTGCTGCGCGCTCGCTTCTTCCTTGATGGGCTGGCCCTCCACCGTCTCCAGCAGCGCCCTGGCCTCTGTCCCCTTGGCTTTCTCCTGCGTCTGGGTCAGCGGGTGCACCATGGACATGTGGACGTTGAGGTTGTGGGCCTTCTCAAAGCGTTTCCCACACTGGTCGCAGGCAAAGTCCAGCTCGGCCTCTGCCTTGTGCTTGGTCATGTGGTACTTGAGGGAGGCTCGTTGTCGGCACTGGAAGCCGCAGATCTCGCACCTGGGGGAGGGAAGCAGAGCACAAAGGACAGGGGGGGCTGCCTATACACAGCTGTGCAGAGGGGAGTCAACACCATCTCAGATCTTCCCGTTCTACCTGGTCTTGTGGGAAAAAGAGGGCAGGTTCCATATCAACCATCAAAAAAGCTCCTTTTATAGAAACCTAGAAGATTGAGGGCAGAAAAAGACCTCCTGGTCCATCTAGTCTGCCCTTATACTATTTCCTGTATTTTATCTTACAATGGATATATGTTTATCCCAGGCATGTTTACATTCAGCTCCTGTGGATTGACCAACCACGTCTGCTGGAAGTTTGTTCCAAGGATCTACTACTCTTTCAGTCAAATAATCTTTTCTCACGTTGCTTCTGATCTTCCCCCCAACTAACTTCAGGTTGTGCCCCCTTGTTCTTGCGTCCACTTTCCTATTAAAAACACTTCCCTCCTGTACCTTATTTAACCCTTTCACCTATTTAAATGTTTCGATCCTGTCCCCCCTTTTCCTTCTGTCCTTGTATATATATAAAAAAGCACCTGCGGAACCGTCACACCTGCGCTAAGGGAGACCGGGCGGCTGCTGTTTCTTTTACGGACAGTTGTTTGGGGGCCTTGTTCCTAGAAGGACACGCAAGGCAGGGGGTCCCATCTGACAGCGCAAGTGCAGCCGGGGGGGGGGGGGCTGCGCCCGAGAGCCCCCAAATGCACCAGCACTTACTGAAGTGGCTTTGCTCCCGAGTGGCGCATCTGGTGGACAGAGAGATGCTTGCGCTGCTTGAAGGTCTGGCCGCATTCGTCACAGATGTAGTTGCGCACCTCTGGGTGGGGAGGAAAACAGACCGTTATGTTATGCACGAGGTTTCTTTTAGACTGTGGATTCTTAAACGCTCTGTATTTTCTGGATTGTATTCTAGAATTGGCTGCAGGCAGGTGCCATCACCTGTGAGACCAGGAAAATTGGGGGTGGGGGTGTCTGAGGAGGATCCTAAGCCTCCTCTCTGGGATACCGTTTTTTGGGATCCACCTTTGACTGGCAGTGGACTAGTTGCAGATCTTTTAATAACGTGGCCAGAGAAGGGAGGCATCCATGGAGAATCTTGCGAGACTGGCCAAAGAAAAGGGGGGAGGGGCTGCCCCTTCCTTGGGGGTCTCTTCTCTGCTCGTCTTGCAGGGGCCCTTGCCCCTGGGGGAGCGAGGGGAGGGGGGGCTGCCTTCTGGAGCTTTGCCAGACTCCGCTCCGTCTTGGGTGGCCCGAGGGGATGTCCAAGCTGAGGGCGGAGGTCGCAGGCCTTTACCTGTGTGAATGAGCTTCACGTGGCGCTGCAGGTAGCGGTCAATCATGAAGACTTTGTTGCATCCCGGGTGGGGGCAGGGCCTCTCCCGGACCTCTTCATGGTGTTCTTTGATGTGCTTCTGGACCCAACCAGAGAGGGGGCTTCAGGTGTGTGTGTGGGGAGTTGGCTTCCTCTCGTTCTTTTTCTCCTCCCCCTCCCCCCCTTCTCTCAGGGCCCTGGCATTCGGTATCTGCCTTTTGATCCACCGGCCCCGTGTGGCAGCTTTCAATCAAGCCTGCAGCAAAACCTGGGCTCTCGCAGGAGGCGCTGCTTTAATTGGAAGGCAGGCGTTGTTTTCTCTGCGGGGTCTGCACAGGACTGCCCCTCAGCTAACTACAGGGCTGCAACCCCAAGTAACTGGGTGTTTTGGTTTATAGGGATCCTCTGCCCTGGCCATGGCCACCTTGGAGGAATACACACACACACACACACTTTGAGAGTGTGTCCTCCTCTCCTTGGGACTCCCACCCCCCCACCCCTCCTCTTGCATTGCAGGGCGGCCCCGTTCACCTTCATGCCGTCGGCCCCTCTGTACACGGCTGTGCAGCCCTGATAAGGACACTTGTAAATGTTTGGCAGCTCCTCCCTGGGGAAGAGAAGGGCAGATGGGTCAGAGCTCTGGCAGGCAACACCCCCCACCACCCCCAGGGCCTCAGCCAGGGTGGCCCCCAAGACCTTTCGCACTTGATCTTCCAGCCCGGTTTGGGCCCCGGCTTCTTCCTGGCCTTGGGCTCCTCCACGTTGGCCTCCTTGCTCTCTGCTTTCCTGCTGTTGGAGACCCTGAGAGGAAGAGAGCAGGGGAGGGAGGGGCTGCAGGGAGGCTGCCCTCCTGGATTTGGGGGTGCGGGAGGCGGGACCCACCTCTTCTCTGGGTAAGGCTCAAAGGAATCGTCCGACGACTGCGCTGCCTTGTGGTGGTTCTCCTCCTCGTCTGAAGACTCTCTGAGGAAGGAGAGAAACTTAGCCATTTCGCTCGTTGGAATTGAACGGTGCCCTGGTCAATCGCGGTGTGGTCCAGTGAACACGCAGAACCAGAATTGAATACATGAAATAAAAGCACAATCCGATCAAAGGGAGGCCGTCTGCGTGAAAGTAGCCCCCTCTCAGCAGAGCGTGGGGGGCATCATCCTCTCCGGTCTCTGGCACAGCCATTTGCGCCACTCGGGTGACCCACCTCCGAATGGCCTCAGCGACCCTCGGAAAGGATGCAAATGACTGGCTGCCCGCAAGGAATATAAATCCTCCCATCCCCCACCGTCCAGTCAGAGCTGAAGACACTTCCTGGATGAGCAGGGAAATGTCTTCAAAGAAACCAAAAGTCCATTGGGTCAGCCGTGACCTGGGTGATGGAGACCCTCCACAGACCTTTGGTAGCCACGTGGCCTTTCCTTGGCCAGCGGCTCCGAATCAATGAATCTCATTTCTCGGAAAGGAGGCCACTTGGAGTCCGCTGTGCAAAGGCCACTGAGGGGGCAGGAAGGGAACCGTCCCCCTGAAAGGGCCACCAGGCCTCTCCCGTAACCAGGTGCCGGCATTCCCAGCTCCCGGTGGTTGCAAGGGCCCCCCCTACAAGCTAACCAAGGCCTGCAGATGTTCCCGAGAGGATTCTGGGACGGAGGAGAAAGGCTTCTGGACCCCATGGCTTGACGGCCATTACCTGTATCTCACGAATGCACTTCAACGCTTAGAACCACCAGCCACTCAGTTTTCTCCCCATCTGTAATTAATCCCCCCCCCCCCACAGCTTCTAAGTGTTCTTAGCAAACTTTTAAAATTCGAGGCTTTGGCCAGACACTGAACACCCCCCCCCCCCCCCCGGCTGAGCAGCTCTGTTCCCCCTGTCACAGCTGGCTGGTCCTTTTGAGCTGGAGAGGCAAAGGGAGATGGTCAAGCTGGGCCTTGCAAGGCAGGTCCCCACCCCAGACGTCTGGAGTGGACGAGGCTTTTCTGGAAGCCACAGAAGGAGCAGGCTCGTCCCCATGGAGCCAAGGGAGACTCGGGGGCAGCACACAAGAGTCCCGGTCTCGGCAACTCCAGAAAACGTGGCAGCACCTTCAGATGCAACAGCTCCCGGCAAGGAAGGTGGCCGGACTCGGCCCCCAAAATAGTTTTTCAAAGCTGCAACATGGGCTGGAAATTCCTACCAAAGAAAGCTCCCTTTTCTCCCTCCTATAGACAATGGGACAGACCGGACCCAAAGTGGACCGTGTCCAAAGGGTGCTGGCATCGCAACAGCTGCTCTTCGCCCAATGGCCCCTTTCCCTCCCAACCCTCTCAGCGGTCAGCAAATGTCTCCCTGCAACACCACCACTTTCATGCGCGCCAAGAGGGCATTTTGACCCCCCCTCTTCTCTCACCCCTCGGAAAGGTCACTGAACGCGTCTTTTACCCGCTCATCCGACGCTGCAGAGAGCGCCAGCTTCTCCCTCGACTGCCCTGCGGAAACAAGAAGGGCAGGGGTCACGGAGGCTGGAGGGGAGGAGACCCTCGGCCACCGGAGAGGAGCAGGGCTGGGCCTCCAGGGTCCGTGGCCTGCTTCCACCTGAGCAGGGGGGGGGTCTCTGGACTGGAAGGAGGGGGGGGCAATTCACAGGGCAGAAATGGAAAACAAGGCAGACGAGCACGGAAGAGAAGCAGGCGTGGGAGCGTTTGTCCACCCCCCTCTCCTCTCCGCTGGGCCCAGGAGAATCCGTGGCCAGGAGGGGAACAGGGAAAGGCCGAGCGTCCAGAGATGCAGGGGTCTCAGCACCAGCCGGGGTCTCTCTTCCCGGAGCCGGGACCCCTCGGCTCCCCATCGCTCCCTCTCACCTGGGCTGCCCAACCGGGGGCAGGGGGCTTGGAGCAGGTCCTCCTGCAAGGGGTCTTGTGGGGAAGGCAAACCTCGGCTCTCGGGAACCAGGTTTTCTGCACCGGGCACCGGTAAAGCCGTCCCACTGTCTGCCGGCTGCTGGCTGGCCACGGCCCTTGCCGCGCTGTGCTGGGGCTGGAGCAAGGGACTGGCCGCCTCGGAGCTGTCGGGGGCCACCCCGTTGCCTGTCGCGTGCTGGGGGCTCTCCTTCTTCCGTTCCCGCTGGGCCCCCAGGGCACCGTCGACCAGCAAGGTGCTGCCGTCCGGGTCGGTGCTCATAATGTAACTGTGTCCCTCTTCGCAGCCCCAGACTGCCCTGACGATCCCACAGTACTTGGATGACAAGACGCTGTGCAGGCTGGGGGCCATCGGGCAGATCTCTGCGTGGCCGTGGCTCCACCTGACCAGCTGGTGAAGGCACTGCGGGCTGGAGGTGATCAGGTCTGCAGGTCACAGGGAGGAAAACAGCCGATGGTCAAGGCCGTCCAGGCCCAGCTTGCGGCTGCTGCAAGAGCTCCTGTGGGAGGGGGGAGGGTCCAGCCTCCCATCTAAGCTGAAGGATGACCTGCCACGTCCGGACTGGGTCCACTCTGCTGCAGGGCCGGCCAACAGCTTCCTTCCCAGGTGTGTGCGTGTGTGTGGCCCCTGCGGGGAAGACACTGGACCCCTCCCAGAACACCCAGCCACACTCAAATAATAACACTGAACATGGCGCCAGTGTCTTTTCCACAATAAGCGCCGTCCATTTCACACCTGCACCTTTTGCAGGTGTGGTGTGGGGCTCACCTTTAAGACTGCCCTGGACGGGGGTGGAAGTCTGCAGTCTGAGGGTCACAGTCCTGCAAGAATCCTAGTGGGGGCAGGCGGGGGGGGGGGGTTCCCTGCACGTCATTCATGCCCCTTGTGCCCCTCTGTTCTTTTAAAGGGGGGGGGGGGGAGTTTTCCAGGCTTAGTTTCACCAGGTAAAAAATCACTGTTATGAATTCAGTTTCTAACTTTCCTCACCTGTCCCTTCAAAATCTTTGAAAGTCCAAAAGACGACATGTGGGACATGCGGAAGGCCCTTGCAGTGCTTGAAGGCAGCACATGGAGTTAAATCCCGGGGGGGGGGGGGGGGGGGGCTTATGAGCTGCCTTAAGGCTCAAACTGTGGAGAAACCGCTCTGCTCCTCAGTTCAGATCAGAGGTCGGTGTCCTGGCCAGACAAAGGGTGGCCGTGCAGGTTCACTGCTGGCATCCACCTGGAGCCCGAGGCCTGTGCTGACCCTCCGTGGCCCCCAGCCACAAGGAGATGCACCCCCTTCAGCTTGGACGCGACAGGCCAACCCCTCCACGGGAATCCAGCCCCCCACCTACCCAGACAGGGGGCCTCTCCTCCAGCTGAAGCAACGGGCAGTGAGGTCTGGACGAGGTTGGTCCTGCAGAGAAGGGACGGCAGACAGGTGAGACGAGCAGGACGCGCTGGACTGAGAAGCCTCCTTTGCTTTGCCTTGCTTGCAGGGCAGAGAAGGTGCCACCACCCCTCAGGCGGTGGGCAGAGGCTGTCAACCTACTTTCCTGGTGGGGTCTTGGGGGGTCCTGCGGGCGAGACGTTCACCTTCTGGATGAAGGCCTTGAGGATGCTGCGGCACTTGTAGAACTGGGCGTGGCACTTCTTGCAGACGAAGGGAGGCAGGGCGGGGTCTTGCTGGACGGCCACCCCCACCAGCCGCTGGAAGTCGGCGAAAAAAACTTGGTCCAGGCGCCGCTGCTTGGCCGCGTCCTCGCTCACCACCGGCACCTTCCCGAAGGCAGTCCGCAGGTGCCGCGAGGAGAACTTCCCGTGGCAAAGGCGGCAGAAGCCTGCGGTCAGGCCCCGGGGGGTCTCTGCAGGGAGGGTGGGACAGGCGTTGCTCAGGCCACTCTGCCTGCTGAGGCTCCCACTGGCAGCCCAGACGGTCCAGAGGGGGGCTGCTAAGGCGGACGGGTGACGTCTACTTGACCCCATGGGTACCGGAGTCCAGCGCAATGATGTTATGGCACCTGGGCAGGTAGCAAAATTGTGCATGGACACACAGGTGCCCCCATGCCCAGGTGCAGTAGCAGAATTGCGCTGGACTCCACTAGCCCTCAGAGCCCCAGGGGCCAGCAGACTGCACCAGTCCACCTTAGCAGCCCCCCCCCCCAATCCCTTTCAAAGGAGAGCTGGACTTTGGCAAAAGCCCCCATCCCCCGTCCCTGGCCACAATAGCCCTTCTGGCCCCCCTTTGGCCAGAATCCCCCCCCCCCTCCCACACACAAAGCGGCCTGGGCTGCCTCCGGGGCAGGATCGGGCCTGCTGCGCTGCCTGGCGGGGCTTTGGTCGGAGCAGGAAGGGCCGCTCGGCCTGAGCGGGGGAAGCGGGCGGCCCGGACCGGCTTGGGGCTCCTGCAGGCGGCCGCCCGAGCCCCGATCTCGCCCCGCCGCCCGAGCCTGCTGTCCCCGCCCGCCCGCTCCCATGCGCCCCCGCCACCCGCCGCTGGGCTCCAGGGCAGCCGCGCTCCGCAGGGGAAGCTCCGCGCTCCGCTCACCGGGCAAGGCCTGTGCGGGGCCGCCCTTCTGCAGGCCCTTCTCCGCCGCCGCCGCCTCCTCCTCCTCGGCGGGTCTGCGGCGCGTGCGGCTCCCCGAGTGCGGCCTGGTGCTGCCGGGCGGCGCCTCTGGGGCGATCGTGGCCCCCAGCGCTGCAGGCAAGAACCGGCCACGCCGATCCCGCTTCATGGCCGCGCAGACCGAGCTCCAGCGCCCCGACGCCCCCCCCCCTCTCCCCCCCCCACCCCGGCTGCCCGGCTCGCAGCGCCCCTGGCGGACGGAGGAGGAGGAGCAGGCCCGGCCCCGCCCCGCCCGCCGCCTCCAGCCCCGCCGGACCGTCCCGGGGGAGCAGCGGGGGGACGGGCGGGGGGACGGGCGGGCGCTCTCCTCGCGGCTCCGGGGGGTCCCGCCGTGGAGTCCCGGGCCCTGCAGCCGCACCTCACGCGGAGCCTCGGGGGCCTCATGGCCGCCTCTGCTTCCCTCCAGCTTGCGGGACTAGAGGGCGCGGCTGAGGGGGCAGCGGAGGCCGGGCACCGCCGAGCAACGAGCCTCCCCCGGGCGGAGCCGCGCCCCTTCTGACCTCACCGGCTGCGGCCCCGTCCGAGCGGCGCGGCGAAGGTCCGGCCCCGCCATGGCCGCCGCGCCCGCCGAGCCGCCGGTGAAGCCTCTGCAGGGCGCCATGAAGCTGGCCAAGGCCGCCCTCGAGCTGGACGCTGCAGACCGCCCGCGGGTGAGGGAGGCGCCTGCACGGGGGGCGCCGGGGGGGTCTCGTCCCGCTGCCTCCGGGGTTGGGGGAGGAGGGGGCTGCTGGAGGCGGCTGCTTCCCCCGGGCACAGTCGCCTAATTGCGCTGCTCTCCGCCCGCCCTCGCAGCTCCGGGCGCCACCTTAGCCCTTCTCCCTCGGCCTGTCCGGCCTTTGGGCCCCGTGGCCGGGAGAGGCGGAAGGCCAAAGGGGGGGGGCAGGAGGGGGGAGCCAAGCTGCTGGGTCGGAACTCTTGGCTGCAGACTCTCCCCCTCCCCCCCTTTAGGGCTCAGGTTGTAAAGCAGGTCCAGGTTGGAGGGAGTGCAGAGTAGAGCCCCCCCTTTTGCCCCCCCCAGGCAGCCACAAAGGGTCTTTCCACCTGTGCAATTCTTCCCCTTGGCAGGAAGCCTACGTGGAATATCTCAAGAGCATCAGCTACATCACCCAGGTTCTCCTGGAAGAGGCCAAAGCCCCCACCGGTGAGCCCTGCACTTCTGCTCCCCCCCAGTCGGCTTTGGAGTTGGTGCCTTCAGGACAATGGAAGGAAGGCCCTCAACCCCCCTCCTGAGAAATGCAGCCTTGACAAGTCTCATAAATTATTATTATTATTATTATTATTAATAGTTAATGCTCAGATCATTGCCTTTGGAGCTGCACTGTTGGGCCCCCCTTCTCACACTCATACACCACTTCCTGAAGGTGAGGGGCCAAAGCCTTGACAGGAGTGGCCCCCTTGGACGGGCCTTTCCCACCCCGTGCCACTAGTTGGACTTCAGTGCCCAGCATCCCCCAGCCATCCCTTCTGAGCAGGGGATCCTGGCCCTTGAGGGGTCTGTGTCTCTTAACTGTCCCTAAAGGTGAGAGACACTGCAGGGCCTGCTCGGGGGTGGGACGCTGGGTGATGCTGCCACCAGGGGAGGGGGGAGAGGGGGCTGGCGGACACGGAGCTCCCTGGGAGGCCTTTTTGAGGTGGGTCTGCATCCCCTTGTAATTGGACAGACACAATCACACATTCCTTGTCCCGAAGGGGATGAAGACGACCTGGCGCCCGACACCCCCAAGATGCTCAAGGTGGCCGAGCAGTGCCTGGAAAGAGCCAAGAGCAGCGCTTCAAAGATAGGTGGGCATGCCCCCTTTTTATAGCTCCTCCCCCACCCCACCCACCCCCCTTTTCATCAAGCAGAGTCAAGGAAGGAGGGGGTCTCCCTCGTTTCAACAGGACCCGGCTAAAAGGTTGAGTCCAGGTGGGAAAGGGGGCGTGGGCCTCGCTGCTCGGTCAGCGCTTCCTCTCCAAGTGGTCATCTTAGAATGAAGCTTCCACCAGTCGGGAGTCTCCAGACTTGGCAACTTTAGGACGTGGGGATTTCAACTCCCAGAATTCTGGAATTAAAAGTTTCCAAATCTTAAATTTGCTCCAAGTGTGGAGGCCGCTGCTTCTCAGTGGCCATTTTGCATTCCTGGTGGCTCCCCTGGGCCCCTCCGGCCATTTCCCGGGCAACGGTGTGGGGAGGGTCTTTGGTGGCCTCCCTGCAGGGAGTGTTCTTCCACTTCCCCAGGCCAGACGAATGGGAGCGTCCAGTGGGTCTCCCGGCTAATTTTATTTTATCCCAGAGCTATCATTCCACTTGACAACGTACTAGGGGGTCACCCTCAGTGACCGGCTGGACAGTAGTGCTTGGCCTGTGGTGTGGATGTTGGGAGGCTCAGGTGGGAAATTGTGGCGGGTCGAGTCTGTGCGTGTCGAGATTGGTCTCTGGCGTTGTGTGGATTTACACAATGACAGTAAAGTGTTTGTTTTATTTTATTTATTTATTTCTTTATTTACTTGATTTTTATTTATTTCTTATAATTGCTAGCCTGGTCTGACCCTACTTACCTTCTCAAGACGGGCCTAGGAGGGACCCAGTGTTGATTATTGTTTTTGAACTGGGCAGACGCCTAATGTGTGTGTGTTGTGTGAGTATTGTGTGTGTGTTGTGTGTGTGTGCAGCCCGTGTGCTGCCTTATAGTTGGAACATGCTCTCCCTGTGCTTGGCCTTTGCCACAGGCCCTTGTGTCGGCCTTGCTGGCTGTCCAGCCCTCCCTTGGGCCCTGCCACTCCGGCCTGCCTTGCCCCTCTGGGAGATGCTTGCTGTGACCCCAATGGGGCTCCCCCCGTGTTCTTCTGGACCCCCCACTTCCAGGGAAGGCCAAGGCCCAGCCGCTGGGGAAGAAGGTGGGCCCCGCTCCCGTTCTCCGCCACCGCAGAGTCTCCTCTGACGAAGGCAGGAAGCTCTCGCCCTTCCTGCCCCCGGAGATGTTCCAGAAGCTGCAGATCGCTCAAGGCCAGAGCCCCAGGAAGTAAGACGGGGCGGTGGGGGGGGTAGGGGGGGCTCTGGGCCCTGGGTGGCCTGTTGCCTGGAGCTGGCCCGGGTGACACGGCCCTCCGAGGAGCCCCTGCTGCCTCTGCTGCTGCTTCAAGGGTGACTCGGCCTTCCCTCCTTCCGAGGGGGTCAACGGAGGACCCAGGGGGTCACAGGGGGCAAGGGGCAAACCTAGCTGCCCTTGCTGTTGTTGCAGCCGAGAGCTGAGCCCGCTGGAAGAGGCATCGCTGCAAAACCAGAAGCTGAGGGCGACCTACGAGGCCCGGCTGGCCCGGCTCAACCCCAACCAGGCCGTGCAGAAGACCACCCTGGCAAGTGGGGCCGGCTGG
This sequence comes from Erythrolamprus reginae, assembly GCF_031021105.1. Classification (NCBI taxonomy): domain Eukaryota; kingdom Metazoa; phylum Chordata; class Lepidosauria; order Squamata; family Dipsadidae; genus Erythrolamprus; species Erythrolamprus reginae. The sequence goes on from NC_091958.1 coordinate 456,834, forward strand.
GAAGAGGAGGGGCCCCGGGGGTCCTGGGGGAGGCAGGCCAGACGGCCCACGCCTTTTGGGGGGGGTCTTTGCCCGAGAGCTGAGCTGAGGCTGGCCTTCCCCTTTCAGGGTGGGGGAGGGGGGGTCCTTTCCCTCGTCCTCCGTCCAGTCCTGGGCAGGGAGATTGACAGCTGAGTTTTGCTCCACAGACACTTTCTCTGCAGCGCCAGATGATGGAGAATTTGGTGATTGCAAAAGCCCGGGAAGAGTCCGTATCCTTTCTGGCTCTTTGGTGCCGAAGGGAGGCAGAACTCCCCCAGGCTGAGCTGGCAACCCTGGGATCCCCTAGTGGCCCCCCATCCCAGACCACCTCTTGGTTCCTCTTTGGCTGTCCCTGCAGCCAGCTGGACTGAGCCGGACTGCCGGTGGGGGCTGTGGAGGTGGGGTTTGAAGCTTGTTGGGCAAGACCTTGACTCTGCCCCCCCCCAGCTCCAGAGAAAGATGGAGGAGCATCGGCTGCGACTGCAGGAAGCTGCCAACAGGCAAGTCAGCTGGGCTTTGCCCCCCCCTCCATTCACGGGTGGGGAGGGAGGAGCCCCCCCTGCTCTTCTGAGCCCCTCTTCCCCCACCCCCCAGGAGGTTCTCCAGCAATGCGGTGCTGACCCCGGAAGAGCAGGAGCAGAGGGCCATCTACGCAGCCGTCCTGGAGTACGAGCAGGACCAGGTGTGTAGGCGGGCGGCAGGGCTGGGCCCCACAAGGACGGAGCGGGCTCTCAGCCTGCAGAAGGACCCAGAAGCGGGCGGGGAGGGGCCGGGGGAGGCAAAGGGGGAGGGGGGCACTTGCTCAGGGGTCCCTGCTCTCCCCAGGACTGGCCGAGACTATGGAAGGCCCAGCTGAGAGAGCACCCCAGCGATCCGTCCTTGGTGCCAAAGCTGCTCTCGCACCTGCTCAGGTAGGGAGGGGGGCAGCAGGGCACAACCACCCAGTGGGGGGGAGCCACGGTTTCAAGAATTCTTCTGGGTCCCTTAGCGGACTTTTGTGTTGGCCTGGTGGGAGAGCAGGACCCTCGGCCCCTGGCCTTGGCCTGAGCCTGTCGGAAGAGGCTGCTTCCTCCTCCCCCTTTTGGGGGCAGCAAGGGGCCCCCAGTAGATCCTTCTCAAGCAAGGGGACCCCAGCCAGGTTCGGTGACGACCCTTTCTTCCTTCCTTCCTTCCATTTCTCCCTCCCTCCCTCCTTCCTTCCTTCTCTCCTTCCTTCCATTTCTCCCTCCCTCCCTCCTTCCTTCCCTCTCCTTCCTTCCATTTCTCCCTCCCTCCTTCCTTCTCTCCTTCCTTCCATTTCTCCCTCCCTCCCTCCTTCCTTCCATCTCTCCTTCCTTCCATTTCTCCCTCCCTCCCTCCTTCCTTCCATCTCTCCTTCCTTCCATTTCTCCCTCCCTCCCTCCTTCCTTCCATCTCTCCTTCCTTCCATTTCTCCCTCCCTCCCTCCTTCCTTCCATCTCTCCTTCCTTCCATTTCTCCCTCCCTCCCTCCTTCCTTCCATCTCTCCTTCCTTCCATTTCTCCCTCCCTCCCTCCTTCCTTCCTTCCCTCCTTCCTTCCATTTCTCCCTCCTTCCTTCCTTCTCTCCTTCCTTCCATTTCTCCCTCCCTCCCTCCTTCCTTCTCTCCTTCCTTCCATTTCTCCCTCCTTCCTTCCATTTCTCCCTCCCTCCTCCCTCCCTCCCTCCTTCCTTCCATCTCTCCTTCCTTCCATTTCTCCCTCCCTCCCTCCCTCCCTCCCTCCCTTCCAGCTTTGGGGATCATCCCATCTGCCAGTTGCTGAAGAAGCTGCAGTGCTCGGCCTATGACCGGATCTACCCGCTCATCGTCCAGAGCCGGCGAGAGGCCCCGCGCGCCTGGTCCCTCTCCTCCTCGCTGGACTCCGAGGCCTTCCCGCCATTGGCCCCCGAGGGGCGGCCCCTGCGCTCCTCCCAAAGCTTGCACTCCATGTTCTCTGTCCAGGAACACAACAAGCGGAACCTCCGCCGCAGCCTCTCGGGCACCCCCTTCATTGAGGACCAGAGCCTCTCGCTGCCCCCCCAGGAAGCCGAGCGGGAGAGCTCCTTCGAGGACCTGGAGCGCTTCCTGTCCACCTCCGAAGCCCGGCCGGCTGGGCCCCCACCGAGCCCCCTGCCTGGGGAGGAGAGGGGCTCCCAAGCGGAGGCCCTCAAGGTGCTCGTGAAGGACATCCACAACGCCATCGGTGAGCCCCCGCGGAGGGGCCGGGCTGCTGGGGAGGGGCATCCCAGGGAAAGGGGGAGGCGCACTCCCCCTTCCCAGAGAGTTTGCACTGATGGAGGCCGGCCGCTTCCTCCCTGAAGACCGACTGCTGTCGCTGACCCTGCTGGCTTTCGAAGGCCTCAACACGGCGGCTGCCAAGGACCAGAGCCTGGCGCGGCTGGAGGAAGCTTTCTTTGGCCCTCTCTGGGGGCCCCTGCTGACCGTGTACAGGTGCGAGTGGCCCGGCCAGCACCCCCCCGCCCCCTGGCCCTCTTGATCGGGTGGGGCTGTTGGAAAGGGGGCAGTTTAGGGGCTGCTGGGCCGGAAGAGGCAGGGAGCCCCCCTCCCCCTGGCAAGGAGCATCTCGGGAGTGGAGGGTGGGCAAAGGACAGGGTGGGGGGGCTTCTCACCTGGAAGGGTCTGCTCAGCTCCCCCCCTCCCTTCCTTCCTGTCTCTCTCTCTTTCCTTGCTCCCCTCCCACCCTGCAGGACGGTCTACAGGGCCCAGGAAGACGCTCTCTCCAGGAGCATGGAGCTGCGCAGGAAGGCCTCCCCCACGGAGATGGGCATCCCCCCCAAGCTGCTCCCCAGGGAAGGAGGGACCCCCCCATACGCTGCAGCCGTGCAGGAGCTGCTCCTCCTCCCCCTCAGCAGCTGCCCACAGAGGAAGCTGGAGGGCATCGGTGAGGCAAACTGGGCCGGGGGGAGGGTGTCACCCACTGGGGGGCTTCAGAAACTCCTCCCCCACATTTGGTGGCAGGCAGGGCATGGGGGGAGGGGCCAGGGCTCCCCACTTAAGGCTGGGCTTCCCAAGAGGGAGGGAGGGAGCTGGTGGGGCTGGAGGGCCCAGAGGGCTTGAATGGCGGCCTGGCGGCCCCTCAGGCGGAGAAAGGCTGCCCCAAGAGAGTCCAGGAGGGAAGGGGCCGGTGCCTAGAGCCCTGTGCTGTGTCTCTCCCCCCCCCCCCGTCTCTGCAGTGAGGACCCTACGAGTCATCTGTGAATGTGCCGAGGAATACTGTGGCAGCCGCCTGCAGCCGCCATCAGCCGCCATGTGAGCACAGCGTGTCCTGCCCAGAGGGGGTGCCTGGCCTCTCGGGGCCACTCCTGGGAAAGCCCTGGGCAGTGTCCCCCCCAGCACTGCCCGGGGCTGACTGGCTCTGCCCCCCCCCCCCTTTGCAGCGGGGCCGACGACCTCCTGCCCATCCTGTCCTTCGTGGTCCTGCAGAGCAACCTGCCCCAGCTGGTGTCCGAGTGTGCCGCCCTGGAAGAGTTCATCCACGAAGGGTAGGCGGCTGCCTCTCAGGGGAGGCTGCCCCAGGGCCAGGCCCCCCACCCGGCTCCCCTCCTCCCATTGTGAAGGTGGAGAAGCACTGCCTGGAGGGGAGGATGGGGCCGGGAAGGGCCTTCGGGGGCAGGTGGGTTGTGTGATCCCTGGTTATAGGACTCTGAATTGATTGATTGGACACCCAAGGGATTTGTCTTTGGTGCAGATGCTCTCAGGGAAGATAAAAAATGGAAAACAGACATTTGTCAAGAAGGTACAAAACACTTAAGGATTGTTGTAGGGGTCAAAGAAGCAATGAGGAAACAATATTAATAAAAACCTTCAGGAGACAAGCAACAACTGACAGTCATGCATAAGTGGGAGGAGAGGGGTGATAGGAAGGATGAGAAAAAACTAGTAGTGATACCAGTGCAGACTTAGCAAATAGTTTGACAGTGTTGGGGGAATGATTTGTTTAGCAGAGTGAGGGCGTTTGGGAAAAAGCTCCTCTTGTGTATGATTGAGTAAAGCCCCGCCCCCTTTAGGACTGACCAGTCCCCGTTTCTTCCCCCAGGTACCTGATTGGGGAAGAGGGCTATTGCCTGACCTCTCTGCAGAGTGCCCTCTCCTACCTGCAGAGCCTGCAGGGGTCCCTGGTGCTCCGGAAGTAGCCGAGCCCCCTGAGCCGCCTCACCTGGGATCCCGGCTGCCTGGGGGGGTTGTTGTCTTTGGAGGACTGCCACAGGGAAACTGAGCCCCCACCCACCCCGGCTTCTCTTGCACAATAGTTGGGAGGGGGCTTGCAGGCAGACCTTGACCAGCCTCTGCCCTGCCCTGGGGCTTCTGTCCCACCTGCGCCCCCCTCCCCACCACAGTCGTAAAGCTGGTTTCTGCATTAACACTAAGAGTTCTTGTAAAGCCCCCCCCCCAATTCTCTCAGCTGCCCCCCCTTCCTTGGAGCGATGCCCCCCTCTGCTCTGCATGGCCCCCTCCTGTGGGGCAGCTGCTTCACCCTGGGGCCCCTTTCCCCGTGGCATCGGCTGGGCTTCTCATGGACTTGGGGGAGGCCGGGGGTCCCTCCTGGCATGAAGTTAGGCCTTTGAGTTCCTCTGTGAGGGAGCCCGCAAGGGGGGGCCGGCTTCCCAGGGGGACAGTGCGTTATCTACTGATGTCCAGGAGGAATCCGGAAGGCCGAGAGTGGCCAGCAGGATTTTGCACAAGGGAACCCAAGGCAGCCAAGGGAGGGGGGGGGGAAGGGAGACAGAGGGTGGCCGGGCACTGCTGGGGAGGGGCTTCGGGGGTCCTGAGGGGTCTCCACTGCCCCAGAGGAAGCAGGCCCTGCACTGACCGGACCCTCCCCGTCCACCTCCCCTTCTGGAAGCCTCTTGGGAATAAAGCTGCTCTTCTCCTGCCTCCCGCGGCTGGCTGTGTTTCTTTGGGGGGGGGGGGCACGTGGGCAGCAGGGTCACTGAGGGGCGAGTGGGGGCTCCACTTCCTGGCAGACCCTCTGTGCTGCACAGCCCCCCCCCCCCGAATTCTGCTTCTGGAAGCCACAGGAAGGGGGGGAGCTCCCGGAGAGCACAGCAGAGAGGTGGAGGGGCTTGGTAGCCTTAGAAATCCCGGCCCCGCCGCGGGGGGCTTTGGGGGGGTAGAAGCGGGGGCCCCTTTGCAAGCAGGGAAATCGGGGGATGTCGGGGAGGGGCATTTCCCTCCGCGGCCGCTAGGTGGCGCTCGGGGCGGCCGCTTCAGGGAGCCCCTGGACACGCTTCCTGCAACCCGCGGGGGCGGGGAGAAGGAGGCGTGTCTGGGAGCGAAGCCCCGCCCCCAGGAGCCGCGGTCGCCCGAGGAACCGACGCCGCCCCCTATGACGCAGCGCCTGCGTGGGCGGGGCCGGAAGCGGCGGAGCGTCGAGCGGGCGCCGGCAGGTGAGCGGCGGGGCGCGAGTTCCAATCGCAACCGGTGGACCCGCCGCGGCGCCCCGAGACCCCCGCGGGACCGCAGGCCGCCTTGCCCGCCCGGGCCGCTCCGGGGGACGCTGGGCGGGGGCTGCCGGGGTCCGCGCGCCTTCGCTGTCCTGAGCGCTGCGGGCGGGGCGTGGGCGGTTGGGGGGCGGGGCGTGGGCGGGGCGATGGCGTCGGGGGCGGGGCTGCAGGAGGAGTATCGCCGCTGCCTGGAGCGGGACTTCCGGCGGGGCCACGTGGGGGCCTGCAGCGACGCCGGCCTGAGGGAGCGGCTGTGGCACCGGCTGCTGGACGACGCGGAGCTGCACGGCCGCCTGGGCGGGGAGGAGACGCTGCCCACGCTCGCCGCCGCCCTGCGCGGACACCTGGACTCCAAGGCGGCGCTGCGGGGCCTGGCGCGGGCCTTCGAGGTGCTGGAGGTGGCCGCCGTCAACCTCTACTTCTTCCCCTGGCGCAAGGAGTTCGCCACCATCAAGGTCGCGGCGGGGGCGGGGCGGGGGGGGCGCGGAGGGGGTCCCGGAAGGCCCCGGGCATTGACCACCACCCCTCCCTCTCTCTCTCCGCAGACCTTCTCGGGGGTCTACGTCCACGCCCTGCAGGGGGTCCTGCCCGAGGCCGAGCTGGCCCGCAGCTTCCGCCGCCTGGGCTACGTGCAGCAAGACCGGCTGCACCTGGTGAATTCCCGACTGCCGCCCAGTGCCAGTCTGCTGTGTACGGCCTGCTGCTTCTTTGCCGCCCGGGTTGAGTGCCAGATCCTGGCCAAAATCGTGGAGGAGCTGGAGCCGCAGGTGGTGCCGCCCAAGGAGCTGCTGAAGGCGCGCAAGGAGGCCAAGGGCAGCCTGGACCGCTGCGTGGCCAAACTGCAGAACCCAACGCGGTGGCCGCGGAGCCGTGAGCTTCCCTCGGACCTGTCCGGCGGGCTTGACCTCTACCGGGAGAGCCCGGAAGGGCACAGCTTCTACCGGGAGCCTGCGGGGAGCCGCCTCTGGGGCCCCGAAGCCTCTTCCCTCAGCGAGTGCAGCAGCCCCCGGCTCCCGAGGAAGAGCTACCAGCCGCTGGCCGAGTCCCGGAGTGAGCCGCCCTGGAGCCGGGAGTCCTCCTGCGGCAACGGAGTCCTGGGCCCGGAGGAGTCCGACCTGGCCACCTCCTTCTCCTTCATCTCCTTGAGGCGGGAGCTCGGCAGGACTTCGGAGCTGGACTTCCCTGCTCAGCTGGGGGGGCCGTACATGTTCTCTGGCCTGGGGGGCTACGAGAGTTCTGACCCCCCTTCGCAGGCAACGAGCGGCCCTCCCTCCCCCCCGTCCAGGAGGAGCCTCGGCCAGGCCAGCCCGCACGGCAGCACTCCAGGACTTAGCCCCAAGCCGGTCCGCTACCAGATGCACGGCTGCCTGCTCCCGGGGTCCCTGCCCTGCTCCTGCTGCAACACCTGCCAGCTGCTGCACGTTGGCAGCTGCGACGGGGTCCAGCTCTGCCGGAGCCTCCACCACCTCGTGGAAGAGCTGCAGAGCGAGAAGCAGCAGCGGCTGTGGCTGCAACGGACAGAGGTGGACAGGCTGCTGCAGGAGGGGGGAGGGTCCTGGCAGTAGGGTGGGGAGCCCCTCACCCTGCGAGGTCCAGCCTGCTCTCCTCTTCCTCCTCTGGCCTGAGGCAGCGCAGGGCCACCAGCGGTCAAGGGCGCCTCCCCCCTCCCTGAGCTGGGTAGACCTCGTTGGCGGAGAATTGAAGGGGGGGGAGATGGGGAGGGCTTTGCCCAGGTTTGATGAGGGCCCCAGGCCCCAGTGAAGTCTAGAGGAGGCAGGTGGGGAGCAGACCTTGTGACTGGGGGTTTCTGGATGGACCCAGTCTCGTCCCGCCTGGGGAGCCCTTTCCCAATGTCCCAACGTCCGGCCGGTCTCCTTTCCCCTCCTGGAATTTGCGTGGCCTGAGGCTGCCCTGCGGAGAGACTCCTGCCCAAGCGAGGGAGGAACTGCAGGCAGCATTTTTACAAATCCAGAACGGACCCCCTGGTAGTGGTCCCTTTGCTGATGTCTGATGAAAGATGCAGTTGTAATAAACTTAACTGACAGCTACCTTCCGTCTTGGAGATGTCTGGGCGCCCCCCCCCTCCCCGCCTGCCCCTCTTGGCCTCCCGCTCAAAAGCCAGGAGGGCCTGGGATGATGGCTCTTAGGGCCCAAGGGAAGAGCAGCCTCCCCTCCCCAGAAGGAGCCCAGGGGCCACTCTCGGTGCCCAGGGCAAGCCATGCCCACTGACAGAGGGGCCCGGGGAGGGCGGAGCTCCTTCCTGCTGTCTCTGGGCATGAGGGGTGGGGGGCTTCCGCTTGCATGGGTGGCATAGCTGCCAGCGTTTCATCCTCGGGAGCAGAAAGGCAGTGGGCGGTGTGCGTGTGTGCACGTTTGTGCAGAAGCAACGTAGCTGGGACTGGCACCTCTTCCGCCCCCAATAGTCTATTTACGGCCCAGGAGCAGACGGAGCAGCAGCCGCCCACGCAGGGAGTGCGTAACTGGTGAGGGCAAAGCGGCGTCTGGAGATCTCCCACAGGTGCCCCCCCCCCCCCCAACAAGGCACCCAGCAGTCCTCAGGCCGGAGGAAAAGCCTTTATTGAAGCAGCCCCCTCCCCTTCTTCCAAAGGGCTCAGCTGCCCGGCTCCTGCCACCGAGCAGCTCCCTGCAAGGCCCAGGCTCCACGCTCCAGAGGCACCTGCTGCTGCTCAGTGTGCCCCCTCAGGGGTGCTGTGCTTGCGCTCGCGGCGAGCCTCTTCGCTTCCCACGGAGCTGAGCGGGAGGGAAAGCCCAGAATCCGGCTGCCTCCCACTTTTTCCTGGGCCGTCTCTGCGCGTTGGGAGCAGCACTTGGCAGGAGGCTGGCAGGGGTGGAAGGAGGCAGCGTCAGGAAAGGGGAGGGCTGCATACAGACACCCACCCGCCTTTCTCCAAAAGGACGTCCCTGGCTCTCTTGGTCTTGTAAAAGGAAGAGGAACTGCGGGACCCACGGGCAGATTTAACCCACACAATAGCTGACCAGCAAACCTTTTTTTCCTATTGTGTATCTATTGTGGATGTGCGAGTACCCACGCCCAAGGAGGGTGAAAACAGTTTCCCTGACCCCCAACCTCTGCTGGGCCCAGGAGGCTCGTGTGTTTCCCCCCTCCCCAGGCTCCAAAGGCTTTCCTGGGGCAGGGGAAGATAAAATTGCCCCCTGGAGCCTCTGTGTGAGCCTCAAACCAGCTGGCTGGCACTCACATGCACGTGGGAGCTGAGCTAGGGCAACGGGCTCGTGTAACAGCAGGTCTGGCTCCGCGTGCCACCTGGGGAGCTGTGCCGTAGGTTTGCCATGACTGATCTAGGGGTTTGCTTTTAACGGAACCAGCGGCCTGATAGGTCAGACTTTTGAGGTTTGCATTGCCACAGATGTCCCTGAAAACAGCGCCAGGGTGAAAGCCTGCCCCCCCAGCCATTCTGGGATGAGCCTGCCCCACCTGTTGGGTGCCCACGGAAGCTGCCCTCTCAGGGCCGGCTGCGTTTGCCCAGGCAGTCCCCTCCCGTGCTTGGGGCGGCCCTCTTGTTGCGATGGTGAGGGAAGGTTGCATCAGCTCCGGTTCGCAGGCTGGAAGGAAGGAAGGAGGGCGAAGAGGGGTCAGCCCCGGGAGGGGAGGAGGCAGCCCCACCCTGCAGGAAAGGGGTCCCGGGGGCCACTCACGCCAGGGCTTCTCCTTGAAGTAGGAGCTCTCCAAGCAGTCTCCGGCGTTTGCTCTGGGAAGGAGAGGGGGCGGTGAAGGAGCCTGCCGACCGAGGGCCCCTCAGCCCCAGTCGGAGAACCCCACCAGGCCTCCCCTCCCTGGGGGGCAGCTGCACCTGGGGGCTGGCCAGGGAAGGCCGCTCACCTTTTGTTGGGATCGTACATGAAGAGCAGGTTCAGGAGACGCAGGCCGGCCTCGGACAGCCAGGCGAACTTGTGCTTCAGGTGGTTGTAGGGCTGCTTGCGAGGAGGGCGTACTGGCTCACTAGGGGGCAGCGTGGAGAAGCCCTGGGAAGCCGGCAGGGGGGGCGGGCACAAGGGGGCCAGTGCTTAGCTCCCGGACTTCCCCAGGCAGCCACACCCAACAAGCCCAAGGGGGGATGGTGCTTTTCATTGGGCCCGGAGGAGCAAAGGGGGGCGGGAGGGACTCACGGGCCAGATGGTCTCGTTCGGGGTGCCCAGCAGCTGCACAATCAGGTCCACCTGCTGTATCTCAGAGCTCCCGGGCAGCAGAGGCTTATGGGCCAGCAGTTCCGCCAGGATGCAGCCCACTGCCCTGCAGGGCAAAGAGAGATGGTGGCGAGAACTCCACTGCGCGACACTGCCTCCCCCCCAGGCCCACTCTGTTCCTTCAGACTTTGCCCACCTACCCCCTTCTTTATCCCTCACCACATATCGATGGCCGTGGTCTGCGTGATCGTGCCCAAGAGGAGCTCGGGGGCCCGGTACCTGCAGGGAGAAAGACAGAGTGACCCAACGCCCAGCCCGCTCCTGTCGAAGGAGGTCCGCAGTGCTCTATTGGGGTGGGGTGGGGGTTGCTGTCTAGCCAACTCACCACAGGGTCACCACTTTGGGAGTCATCGGATTCAGGGGGAGCCTGTAGGCCCGAGCCAGCCCAAAGTCCGCTGTGAGAGAAGAGAGGGGCCTGGTTTTACCTCTGCAGCAGCTGAGCTGAGTATGTGGCAACCGAGATGCTGTGGCCAAAGACTCACCTGTCTTCACGCAACCTTTGTCAGTCATGAGCAAGTTGGACACCTTCAGGTCCCTGTTAGTTGACCAAACACAGGTGGTGGGGGGGTCCTGCCTGAGTTCAGGCCACCCATGCCAGCGCCCACTCCCTGCTTGACCCATCCCTGCCCTTCTCACCTGTGGATTATGAAGTTGTTGTGCAGGTACTGAAGACCGTGGAGAACCTGGAGAACGATGCACTTCACCTGCAGGGAGGCGGCCAAACAAAGGAGGGTCACTAGGGGCTCCCCAACCTAGATGTCCTGTGCTGGATGCCGTTCTGGACTCAAGATCCAGAAGGAGACGCTAAAATGATGGCTCCTTTGTTTACAACTGGACACGCAGGGCCTACCTTGTGCCAGTCGCCCTGGCCAGCACAAAGCAAACCATGTGAACAAATTAGCCCCGTTCGGACACAGAGGGTCACATGTCCATTTGCCAGGCTGTGCCTTGACTCCCCCCCCCCTCCCCAGAGGCTGCCCTGCACTGCAGTCTTTGGGGCATCAAGTGAATCTTTCAGATCCCTGCCCCACTGTTGTTTTCAGCTGGAATTATTCCATGGGTTTTTTTTGTAATTTATATCAGGCTCTTGCCATTGAACCAGGCAACACCCTGTTATGGACACCTTGCTTGGGTTGGAGCAGGCCCCTCCCGGCCCTTTGGCCCCGGACGAGAGCCCTCCCCCCAGGCTCTCTGGCCTCTCCTCCAATGGGGCACCACCCCAAGCGAAGCACAAGCACCGCACCTGCCCTGCGGACCCACCTGGGCTTCGGAGAAGGGAACCTGCATGTTCTCGAGGAGGCTGGCCAGGTCCTGCTCACAGTAGCCCATCACCAAGAAGATGCTGCAGGGGGGCGGGGCGGGGGGGGGCAGGCCTGTTCCCAGCTGCAGCCAGGAAAGGGGGCCTGCCCCAAAGGCCCCTCAGGAGAGGCTGAGCCCTCCTTTCCTTCTGCTCAGAGAGGGGAGGGGCACTTTCTGCAAGCGTTTGTGTGTGTCCCCCCCATCCACCTGGAGGTGCTTTGCCCACCTGCCCAGGGAGTTACCTCTCCAGGTGGTTGCCCACCACCACCTCCTTCAGTTCCACAATGTTGGGATGCTGGAGCTTCAGCAGCAGGGTGATTTCTCTCAAGCTGCTGATGGGGATTCCTGGGGGGGGGGGGGAGAGGACCCAGCTCAGAGGGGGGCTGCCCTGGCTCCTCCCCCAGCCAGGCCTGACAGGAGCCCCCCCCCCCTCTGCTCACCGTCCTTTTCTTTGTCCATCCGCACCTTCTTCAGAGCCACAATCTCCCCCGTCTGCGTATCTCGGGCACGGTCTGAAACAGCGGGGCAGGAAAATTTGGACAGGGAGTCACTGCTCACAGTCACTCATGCCCCCATCACCTCGAGGTTCGGCTACTGCAACACTCTCTACATGGGGCTACCTTTGAAGAGCGTCCGGAAACTTCAGATGATGCAGAATGTGGCCGCGAGAGCTATTGTGGGGTTACCTATGTTCGCCCACGTCTCTCCAACACTCCGCGGCTTGCACTGCCTGCCAATCAGTTTCTGGTCACAATTCAAAGTGTTGGTAATGATCTATAAAGCCCTACATGACACTGGACCAGACTACTTCTGGGACCACCTTCTGCCATATGAATCCCAGCGACCGATTAGGTCCCACAGAGTTGGCCTTCTCCAGTCCTGTCGACTAAATAATGCTGTCTGGCAGGACCCAGGGGAAGAGCCTTCTTTGTGGCGGCCCCGGTCCTCTGGAATCAACTCCCCCTGGAAATTAGGATTGCCCCCACCCTCCTTGCCTTTCGAAAGCTCCTGAAAACCCACCTCTGTTGTCAGGGATGGGGAAATTGATATACCCCTCAGTTATTATGCTTTATGTATGGTCTATTTGGGTTGTTTGATCGTTTTTTACTATAAGGGTTTTAAATACTGTTTTTAATATTGGATTTGTACTCTGTATATTGTCTGTTGTGAGCCGCTCCGAGTCTTTGGAGAGGGGCGGCATACAAATCTAATTAATTAATTAAGAGAGAGAGAGAGAGAGAGAGAGACAGAGAAAGAAAGAAAGAAAGAAAGAAAGAAAGAAAGAAAGAAAGAAAGAAAGAAAGTGTCTGGGGAGTTGTAACGCCCCCCCCGCCTCCTCCTGGTCCCCCCAAGCCCAGGGCACAAACAGTCCCCCCCCCAAAGCTGCCCGGGCTGCCTTTCCGCCTGGGGCGCTTGCTCCGTTCCAGAGAGTGGGGCGTCCAGGGACCCCCCAACCCCTCCCCAAGCCGGGGCAGCGCCCTCCCTGGAGAAAGGGGCGGGGGGCGGCGGCGGCGGGGGTCTCCTGGGCCAAAGACGCCCGGCGGGACTCACAGACGATGCCGTAGGTGCCCTCTCCGATCCGGTTGAGCTTCTCGAACTCCTTGACGCTCCGGCATCTTCCCAGCTGGAAGGAGAAGGCGGCGATGAGGCGCCCGAGTCCGGCGCAGCTCCTCCGGCCCAGCTGCAGCCCCGGCGCCCGCCCGACTCCCCGGCCCTCCCGGCCCGCCCGAAGGAGGCCCGAGCGGGGCAGCCGGAGGGAGTCCGCTCGCCCACCCGGTGTGCAGCCGGCACCGCGAAGGAGCCGCCGTGCAGCCGCTTCAGGCGGAGAGGCTCCGGTTCTTGCTCCGCCATGCTCGCCTCCCCGCCGCCTCCCGCAGGCCACCTGGAGGGGCGGGCCGAAGAAGGCCGCTGACGCCCCCCGCCCGCCTCCTTCCCCATGCAGCCGCCCCGCGCAGTCGATGGCTTCTCCTCTCTCCCAGAGCCTCCCCCCGTCTCCCCCCAAGGCAGTCGGCAGCTCCCCCCTCACCCCCCCCCAGCAGCCCTGGCCCAGAAGCCCTTCCCTCACTCTAGGAAGGGAAGACTCTCACAAAGGAGGTCTGCCCCTAGAATTATATCCCCAATATTCATTTATTAGGGCAGGCACAGATCTGCTCTTGACTCCCTGCATTTAACAAACACATTTAAATGGAACGACAGATTTGGAAGAAGGGACCTGGGAGGTCATCTAGTCCAGGGTTTCCTAACCTTGGCATCTTGAAGATATTTGAATTTCAACTCCCGGGGAATTCCCCAGCCAGCGAATGAAGTCCAGATATCTTCAAGTTGCCAAGGTTGGGAAACCCTGTTCTAGTCCAACCTCCTGCTTAGACAGGAAACCCTACACCACCTCAAACAGGTGGTGATCCAACATCTGCTTAAAAACCTCCAGTGTTGGGGCATCCACAGCTTCTGGAGGCAACTTCTGTTCCACTGATCAACTGTTCTGACTGTCAGGAAATGTCTCCTTAGTTCTAAAGTTGCTTCTCTCCTTATTTAGTTTCCACCCATTGGTGGAAGAGGGAAGGCCCGCACCCTCCCCCAGGGGGGGTTCATTTTCTAAGGGGGGGGGGCTAAAAGCTGCCTGGACGTCTCGCATTCTGTTCCAAGGAAAGAAAACACAAACAGCAGCTGCCTGGGAAGAAGTTTCTCTACTTTATTTGGGACTGAAATTGTACAACGCTTGTTTCTAGGACGGCTGACCACAGCCTGGCACATCAGCAAGGTTTATATACACTTTTTAGCCTTGTGAGTGAAATATGTTTTTATCATCGTGAGAAAGCAGGAAATGTAGTTTTTATAGTTAGAGGAAATATTCTGTTTGCTATTTTATCAGCAGAGCCTTTAATAAATGCATAAAATTCACCATTGGACAGAGGCCTCTCATTTCAGTCAAGTGCAAAAGACACCAGCAGTTTTCAAATGTCACACACCTCCACTCTCTTTGCAGGTGCAAAGCAGCCAAGGACTTTAGTGACCAGAAACTCATCACCCAGCCTGCAGGCCCTCCTGGATTCCCACACAGGCGGTTGCTGACCCTGCGCCCAGGTGGATCCCATGGAGGCAGGGCCAACCCGTGTGGGCGCAGGGTCAAGGCTACCCCGGCAAGCAGCGGGGCATCAGGGTGCGGAAAGCAGGTGTGGCAGCTGGTCCGAGACCGGGCTGGAATCTCCAGGAGATCGGACTTCCAAACCCATCATCCCCAATCAGCCAATAGGGCTGGCTGGGAACTGTACACCTCCAGCCTTAAGCCTGGAGTAAGATGCTTTGAACTGCTCTACAATTAATCTTATTTACCACCCAAAGAATTTATTGCAGCGCAAATAATAAATAAATAATATAAAATAAAATAAAATTCGAGAAATCTAAATAAATAAAAACAAAATAACAAAACAAAAGCTGGAGGAGGGCCCTGAGCTCCTCAACATCCGGGCTCTTCGTTGCCCCAGCAACCGCGGCCGCCTTCTGAAAGAGGTACGTGAGCCTTTTGTTTCCCTGTCCGGTCTAGGGAGGGCGACGTATGCGCCGCCCGAGGCCCCGCCTCCCGAGCGGCAGGAAGGCGGAAGTGAGCGTCTCCGGAACCCGGAAGTCCTGGCAAGAAAAGGCGAGCGAGGACTTCAGCCGGGATGGACGGTGAGGGAGGGGCGGGGGTCTCTTCCCGGGGCGGGGAAAGGGGCTGGAGGGGGGAGGGGGGGGTGTTTCACATCTAATGCGGCGGCTGACTGGAGCTTATTTCATTTCATTTCATTTATTCTACTTGTGACATTTATATGCCGCCCAACTCCAGCTGGGCTCCGGGCGGCTACCCGTGGTGGTCGTGCGGAACTTCTGGCGCCAGGGGGGGCCAAAGGGAAGGGCGGGGGCCGAGGAGGGCGGGGGCACGGCCAAGGAGAAGCCAGGGAGTGGCCGAAGGAAAGAGGGCAGGCGGTGCCGCCCAGGGGTCGCAGCGTCAGACTGGCCCCCGGAAATTAAATCGGATGTTTGAATTAGGCAGAATAAGGCCCTCTTCTCCTTCCTCTTTTTCTTCTTCTGCGACTGCTCGGGCTCATTAAGTCTCAGGAAAGACTTCGTGAACAAGGGTTAAATAAGGCTCAGGAGGGAAGTCTCTTTAATAGGAAAGTGAACACAAGAACACGGGGCACAATCTGAAGTTAGCTGGGGAAAAGATCAGAAGCAACGTGAGAAAATGTGGTTTGACTGAAAGAGTAGTAGAGGCTTGGAACAAACTCCCAGCAGACGTGGTTGGTAAATCCACAGTCACTGAATGTAAACATGCCTGGGATAAACATAGATCCATCCTAAGATAAAACACAGGAAATAGTAGAAGGGCAGACGAGATGGACCAGGAGGCCTTTTTCTGCCGCCAATCTTCTAGGTTTCTTGTGCCAAGGGATGGATAGATTTACCTTGTCATTCTGTAAGTGGAAACCTGAGCGTTTAATCTTAAATCTCTGGGGATCATCCTCAAAACTAAGCCAGGGGCAGGCGAAGTTGGTTCTACTATGACTACTCTACTATGACTTGTGGACTTCAATCGTGCTAGCTCGGGAATTCTGGGAGTTGAAGTCCACATGTCATAGAAGAGCCAACTTTGCCTGCTCTAAGCGATCAAAGGGATGAGCCCCAATGTGTTATAGTTGTGAGAAATAGTAACAGATATTTTTTTAAAAAACACAAGGAACTAATGTTTTCATATTCTTTCAAATTTATGGAAACATTTTGTGGAGTGCACAGATTTGGGCAAAATAATGTTGTGAATGTTTCCAAAAATCTGCCCTTCCTATTGAAGATCCCTTTTATCCTTAAATCTTCCAACTGCTCCCATTTTTCTCTTTACAGATACACTGTTTCAGTTAAAGGTGAGTGGTCCTGCCATGGAATGTGCTTCTTTTAGGCCTTAAAATCAAAATTCTTGTGGCAAAATTAACAGACAATTAATGCTTTCACAATAAACACTCAGATTGGGAAACACACTGCTCCTTGGAGAGGGACTGTCTGTTTTTGTAGCAGAACAATTCCTGGTCCCGTTTTGTCAAGAAATCTGGGGGTGGCTGTTTTTCTTCATGCCACTTGGAGCTATAGCCGCCTCTCCATCCATCAGGCCTTCAGTACATATCCCTCCATCTCCGGTTGTCCTTCTGTCGGACCGGGATCCTCCTCTGCTCCATCCAGAGGGCCTGGGGGTGGGGGGCTGCTCTTGCCTACAGGCCTGCTGAACATCTGTCCCTCTCTAGTTTACAGCCAAGCAGCTGGAGAAGCTTGCCAAGAAGGCAGAGAAGGACTCCAAAACAGAACAAGCCAAAGTCAAGAAGGTGAGGGGCCTGAATGCCAGGGCCAGGCGTAATGGGTGGGGAATGGGTCGGGAAGGCCGGGCTTCCGTCTCTGCTGCCTTTAAGCCTTTGGGCTGCCCCACTTTTCTTACCAATCGAGCTTCTACTCTTCTGAGCCTTGGCCTGAGGGTCTGTCTGCAGCCCCTTCCTCTCCTTAGCTTGAGCGTCTCTGCTCTCCTGGTCCTGCCCTGCCCCTCCCATGTCTTTCTGAGCTGGAGGAGCCCCCCCCTCTTTCCCTTCCACACACCCCTTTCCCTTCCTCACTTTCAAAGCAGACAAACGCCTAGAATGTGTCTCTCAGCCTCTGGAAGTCTGGTCCCCTTCTTTTCCTTCCGCTCTCGGTTTTGTCTGGAGAAGCTGTGGAGCTGAAGGCTCTGCCCCTTGTCTTGAATTCCAGGCCCTTCAGCAGAAGAACGTGGAGTGTGCCCGGGTCTACGCAGAGAATGCCATCCGGAAGAAGAACGAGGGCTTGAACTGGCTGCGCATGGCTTCCCGGGTGGACGCCGTGGCCTCCAAGGTCCAGACAGCGGTGACCATGAAGGGAGTAAGGAGCTCTATTTTGATACTGCGTGGCCTTCTTTGCGCTCGGGGGACAGGTAGAGGTTTTCTTTGTTGGAGGCTGCCAAAAAAAATCATCTACACTAAACTGGCCCCTTCTAGGTATGGACAGCTGCCATCGTTGCCAGCCAGCTAAATTTCTAGGGGAGGGAGTGTTTGAAACTGTACTGCCCCCCAAAACAAAGGGAACATTCAATGAACCCATCGTAGACCTGAGTGAATGAAACATTCTCCTTGAATCCTTTGTTCTGTACAAAGTTGAATGTGGACAACAGCAGGTGAAATTGACGGTCCATCAGTGTTGCTTCCAAAGTGGACAGTTTGATTTCACAGAGGTTTCACTTACTTGGAGTTATATTGTGTTGTTTAAGGGTTCCCTTGATTTTTCTGAGCAGTGTATGTTGATTTGTAGAAGTTACCCATTGGATTTCCTACCCTGTCCCCCCCAAAACAAGGCCTCCCCTGATAATAAGCCCAGTGGGGCTTCTGAGTGCATGGCAGTGAGGCCAAGGGCTTATTTCAGGGTTCAAAGAATATAAGTCAGGGTCTTGTTTTTTGGAAAACACAGTATCAGGCCGCTTGGCTTCCTCTTGCCCCATTCGCCCGTTGCCATCCGGCCTTTATCAACCAGCCTCTCAGACTCAGCCTGACCTTCGCTCGGTGGCCTTGGGTTTCTTTCTGCCTCAGGGCTTCCACAAGGAAAAGAGGAAGATCCCTTGAGAGATTGGCACTGACCGGCCACTGCACACTTTTCTCTTGGACCTGATCAGGGCTGCTGTTCCAGGGTCACATGGGGCACCCCCTTTGCAGGATTGGCCCTGGCTTGGTGTGGCTCCTCCAAGTCAGGGGTTCTCAGCCTGGGAGTCGGGACCCCTTTCACAGGGGTCGCCTAAGATCTTCATGGGGAGAGACAAATGTCCCCTGGTGTTAGGAACGGAAGCTTCTACTCTGGCGCCTTGGAAGATGTTTTTACAATCTGACCAATCAGGAGTTTACATTGGGGGTGTCCCTCTCACCTTCCACCCAATCAGCTTAAAGCTCTGTTGGGAGAATTGGTGATAGACTTATGGTTGGGGGTCACCACAACAGGAGGAACTGTATTAAGGGGTCGCGGCATTAGAAAGTTTGAGAACCACTTCTCCAAGTGAATACGATTCCTGACTGTTGCAGGTAACCAAGAATATGGCCCAGGTGACCAAGGCCTTGGACAAAGCTCTCGGCTCCATGGATCTTCAGAAGGTTTCGGCTGTGATGGACAAGTTTGAGCAGCAGGTCCAGAACTTGGACGTCCACACTTCAGTAAGTGCTGCAGGGAAAGCTGAGCTTCAGAGCTCATCGTCTCCTGCCGGTCAGCTTACTCCTGTCCTCCTCTAGCCTTTGCTGCCTTCTCTGTGTGCGTGTGAAAGTGTTTGGGTATCTGTGGGAATTCCCCATTGAGCCAAAATCTCCACATCAGAGAGGTGGCACGGGTGATGACCAAGCAGGCTTTGAAAGAGGACTAAGCGGAGTCCAGCGCTTTGCTTTGTCACTGGCAGCCCCCGTCGCCTTTCAGGCCAGTGGTTCATGCAGCCCCCTGTCCTGCCTTGTGCCAGATGTTCCACTGTTCAGCAAGAAGAGGCGCCCTCCTTTCCCCAAACGGCTTGAGCAAAGAGGCTGCAGATGACCGTGCTTGGGAGGGTGGTTGAGTTCAGCGAGAGGACGTGGGTCCCTAGCAAGAAGCAGGTGAAGGGGTTGAATCCCCGGAATGCGTTTTGTTCAGGGCGTCTGTCTGTAGCTCCCACCTGTTGTTTGCTTTGATCACAACGCCTCTGCTTGGGGTCTCTGCAGGTGATGGAGGACTCCATGAGCTCGGCCACCACCTTGACAACGCCCCAGGAGCAGGTGGACAGTTTGATAGTGCAGATTGCCGAGGAGAACGGCCTGGAGATCATGGACCAGCTGAACCAGCTGCCCGAAGGGGCCTCGGCCGTGGGGGAGAGCTCAACGCGTTCTCAGGAGGACCAGCTGTCACGGAGGTTGGTCTGCTTCCCTCTGCCTGACCACAGGACCGGACCTCTGGCCGGGAGCCCTTTCCAGCCCGTAAAGCTAGAGTTGGGCAGGTGGAGCTTTCCAGAAGGGAGAAGATTAAATGTGCATAGCATTAGGGTCATTCTTTGTCCAGTGGACCAATTTTCAGAATCTTCTCCACTCGACCCACCTTCAATTTCGATGAAATTTTGCCCATATTTTCCTTAGGGTATAAAACTGAGGTGTGCAAAATTTTAGGTCCTTGTGTTTAGTTCCTCAGTTTTATACCCTAAGGAATATATGTGCAAAGTTTCATTGAAATTGAAGGTGGGTCGAGTGGGGACACCTGGTCCACTTGACAAAGAATGACCCATTACACGAAAGAAGCGCAGAAGGAAATCTGGGCTGGTGGGGGCTCCTGTCCCCCCCCAAAGTCTGCAGCCACTCAGGGGGGCTGCGTGGTCAGCTTTCCTGCTTCTGGCCGTGGTTCACCCTGTCAGGTCTGCCTCGCTCGGTGACGCCAGAGGTGCAGCTGTCCCAGTCATGCGCCGGGTGGGTGAGGTGGGGGGCTCCGAGTGCTTTTGGGAACTGGCCCATTGCGGATGGCATGAGATGTGAACCAGGCCATTGTCAAAAGAAATCCTGGCTGAGCATTATGCACATCCACCGCCTGCACCTGAGCCCATCCTTAATTGGCTGACCTTACACCGTGTGTTCACAAGAGGGGCCAGAAGTGTTGGAAACCTTGGTGAGAAGAAAGGGCTGAAGTTGAAAGGGAAGCAGCTCTCATGCTTGGAGCATGCGCCAAGGCCACACGGGGGGGCTCTGTGTCTGAGGAACAATGCGGCATTTGGGAATCTCTCTCTTCTGGGACGCCGGTTGGGCCAGACGAGGTTTGGTTTTCCTGCCTTAACCTTCTTCTCTCACCTTTCCAGGTTGGCGGCCTTGCGGAACTAATTCCCCTGCCCCGTGGCCTTCAGTCGCCCCTCCCTTGTCCTGCTGTGATTGGTGGGGTTTCTGCCCGGAGCCCCTCCAGCCTCTGGCCACCCTCTTCGAGGGCCAGGGAGGAGACTGCCCCGCCCACCCCTGCAGGTCTGCTGTGCCCAGCGTGGACCACCACCTCATCCTCCAGCAACCAGAGCTCCTGTCTAAAGAAGCTGGACTCTGCCTGGGCTGCCCGGTCTCCTGGGTTGGATACCCTGCCCCCCCCCCAACTGCTGCTCCTCCCAGCCTGCACTGCCCCCCTCTTCTTCCTCTTCTTCCTCCTGCTCCTCTTCCTCCCCTGACCTGAGGAGAGGCACCTGAGCCTGCAGCACTTGCCTTGGTGGGAGCACAGCCCTTGGGGGGGGGGGAGCACTCCTGGGAGGAAGGGGCCGGCTGCTGCACGCGTAGACCCTGGGGTGCTGATGGCTGCCCCGCTCCCCCTTGTTAGGTGTAGGGGTGGGACAGGCCGCTTGGAAGTTGGGAAGACGCTGCCAGGGAGGGGGAGGGGCCCCTTTTCAACCTGCCTTGAATTGACAGACCACAAAGTGACCTTTGGAAACAGCCCTTCCCCCCGTCGGCCTTCGTGCATGCGCCCCCCTCCCCCCCCCTCCCCACAGCCTGTCTTGTGGCCAAACACTCCAGCTTCAGGAGAAGACCCTCCTGCCTCACTGGTGCTTTAGCCCACCCCCACCCGGCCATTCCTATGAGCTACGAGCCCCAGGATCCCCCTTGCACAGACTGAGAGAGAGAGAGAGAGGGAGGGTCTGTGTGTAAATGAGAGGCAAGGCCATCCCCCCCCCCCTTGAGAATTCCGTTTCTCTGTAAAAGCCAAAGTTGGGGTGGCAAGCAAGTATCCCCTTCTACTGGTGGCATTGCGTGTGTGTGTGTGTGTGTGTGTGTCCTCCATCGCTGCAGGCGGGGGCTCCTCTGGGCTGGGGAGGTGTGACCCCCCCTCCTCCCTGGCACGTTTCCTTTGTACAGAGCAGTGAAGCCTCCAACACTACGGAAAATTGTCTTTGCCTTTTTTCTTTTTGTAAATGAAAAGTGAATGTTGTCAGCTGTTGTTTTAATGCCGGCTTAAATAAACAAACTCTCTCTGGGAAGAAGCAGGAGCCGCCCGGAGGTTTGCAAAGCTGGTGTGTGTGTGTGTCGGCCGGGATGCCCAAATGGTTCACGGAAGCGGCTGTGTGGTTGGGGAGGCCCCAAAGGAGCCCAGGTGGGCTTCCTGCTTTGGGGGAGAAGGGGAGGGGGACTCCTGCAGGGAGAGGGTCTGTTTCCCTCTTCACAGGCGCTGCTTCCTGGGGGAGGGGCCCAGTGAGGGAGGGGGGACAGGTGGGCAGCAGGGCAGGTCACCGGGGTTGAGCAGCTAAGGAAATCAACTCTCCAGGAAGGGGGTAAAATTCCTTTTGGTTGGTGTTGGCTTTAGTCACGGGAGCTGATGGCTGGGAGCTTCCTGGTTCCCGAGTCGACCAGGCCTTAGGGCCCTTTCTGGGTCTGATCCCCTTTCTCAGGGCTTTGTTTAAAAAAAGGTCAGCCCCCCTTGCCTAGACCGTGGACCCTGCATATTTCCATCAAGGGGGGGAGGGTTAAGGAAAGATTTGTATCCCAATTTATTTTCCCATGTACAACTCACAGTGGCAAACGACCCCAATATTCCTTCTCTTTTCCCAAGAACAACTCTGGCCAGTTAGGCTGAGAGGGACAGTTAGGCGACAGTGGGGCTTGAACTCACCGTCTCTCCTTGTTCTAGGCCTGCGATGAAGAACCTATGGCACAGGTGGCACACGGAGCCATTGCCGTAGCTCCACTGCAGTGTGCATGTGTGTGCCAGCCAGCTGATTTCCGTCTCGCCTGGAGGCTCTGGGGGGGCGTTTTTGGCTTCCAGTGAGGGGGGTTCTTGCCTCTGAGCCTGGGGAGGCCGAAAAACGGGCCGACTGGGACCACCAAAGTTTGGGAAGTGGCTGTTTTAGGCTCTAGAGAACCTCCGGGAGGGGGGCACGGGGGAGGCCATTTTTGCCCTTCCCAGGCATTGAATGATGGGTTTGGGCACTTGTGCAATAGCACACGCACACCTGTTATTCAGCACCCAAGGAAGAAAAGCTTTGCCATCAGCGCTCTGGCCCAAGGCCTTGGTTCCCTTACACCAATGCAGGTTATGATATAAGGCAGGTCGTCTACATTTAGTGGCCACTGTTGGGATCGGCCACTGGCGCTATTAGGCACAGCAAGGGCTAAGTCGGGACTGATGTGAATCCTGCACAACTGCACCTTCTTTTTCACCCCTCCCTGCTCTTCGAATGTACACAGAGAGAGAGAGAGAGAGAGAGAGAGGGCAGACACAGCCTGTTCAAAACTAATGGGTTTGGCTCCTCTGCTTTGTCCACCTGCCAAGCGCCCCACCCCAGAAGGGTGATTCACGGGGAGGAATTAGCGATGCTGCTGTTTGCCTTCACGGGAGGGAGGGGCACAGGGGCGAGCGCTGGGCTTCTTGCGTCGTGCACTCAGGGCTGCGGGTGCCACTGTGGGGCTTTTGATCTGCATCCCCCACTGGGGGTCTGCTTGCTCTCTTGTCACCCTGATCTCTGCCCTTCACAGGGGGGGGGGGGAGAGCCAGGCAAACCGAAGAAGCACCCAAGTGCAGGGGCTCCAGCAAACCTACAACAGAACCATCAGGGAAATGGGCAGTTCAGGAAATATCAGGGAAATATCAGGGAATTCGTGAAAAAAATGGAATAAATTAAGGGGAAAAGACAAACTTTTAAAGTGTTGAAAAGTCAGAGAAAATCATGTGAAAAAAAGAAACAGGTGGAGCTGCCTGGCAGAGTCAAGGAAAAATGAAGATTAATGTGGCCACAACTTGCTTCCTCAGCTGCCGATATTTCTCCATGGCTTTGGGTGTGACGTCATCTACGACCGCGCCTTAGCCAGATCTCAGGTTACAAGGAAATGTCAGGGAATTCCAACCCTTTCCCCCTGGACACCCCGTAAGTGGCGCTGCCTGGTGTTCTTCCCTGAACTCCCCGTCGTGTGTGCCTGGCCTGCTGCATGCGCCTGAGGTCTGCAGAGCATTGAAGGTGGCCAGCAAATACTTTGAAAAGTTCAGAGCAGATTCCCGCTTGCTCCTCCTCCGATGTCCACCGTAGGGAAAGAGCAGAAGTAACTGAGGCCCTGATGGCATTTTGGTAACCGGCCAAAAGTTAATGGAGGTAATGAGCGATAAGAGTCCAAGATTTGGGCAGAGTTTAAAGTGCGATAGGAATTGGATGTAGGAACGATGCTTCTCGGCCAACCTAGCAGGACCCTCGTAGTCTACAAGGAAGGCGACTCTGGGGCTTCTACTAGATCAGAGTGGACAGCAGCAGTAGGAGGAGCACAGCCGGCAGAGCTCTCGGGTGGTCTCCTTGGTTGGCGTACCCATAGTGCGTCCGACACCCTCCTTCCAGTTTCTCGAAGGCGATGGGGGTGTCATCGGCAGCGACATTAGACATTTCGTCTCGCACCTAAGGAAGGAGATTAGTTCATTAGATTTAGATGGGGTTCTAGTCCTCTTCACCCTCCTGCCCTCTTGGGTAGACGAGGCTGGGGAAGAAAACGATGGGTTGCAAGACAACCCCTGAGCTTCCACGGGTGGAAGGGAACCGGATTCTAGATCCTGATCTAGCACCTTAACCATTAAGGCACCCTTCCGTCTAGAATTTTTGAGTCAACCTGGTTCTCCTGGCTGGGAAGAGGTTCTCCAAACAGGAGCTGTTCAAAAAGGCCCGAAAATGAGCGCAACATGGAAAGGAAAGAGCCGCTGAGAAGAACATGGCTGGCCTGCAGAGCTGAGGGTCTTCCACGCCCAAGTCCCTTATTGCCCCACCTCCCTCCAGCTCTTCTGAGAGGTCTTACCTGCTCCACCTCCTGCAGGACCCTCAACAGATTGTTGGCCAAGGCATCCTTCACCTCCTTTTCTGTCCACTTCCTCCTCAGCAGTTCAGCAATTAAGTCGGGGTATTTGGAGACGTCCTCTAAGCCTTCAGGGACTCTGTGTGCCCCCCCCACAAAACCCCCCCCAGAGAAATTGCAAGAGATTAAGGGCAGGGTTCCATGTCTCTCGCCCCCACCCTTTCATGCTCTCTTCTCGGGCCAGGGCTGATCTGGAGCCCATCTCGGGCCAGGGCTGATCCAGGAGCCCATCTGCACCCACCTGCACCTTGACCGGCCATGTCTTGGTCAGAGGGCAGGACGTCTTAAGAGCAAGGACCACTTCCCCTCTCCGAGTCCCTGTTCATTCAAGGTCACCGCATATACATGCCATGGGGACACACGGCCCTCCATTAAACTGCGACTATCATTCTTGGCAGCTGCCTCCAATCTTCAGGCAGTGAAGCCCCTCCAGCCGTGGGGCTGACGTTTCTCCCACTGCAGGTTGGGCTTCTTTCAAGCCTCCCCGCCCCACCCCCCCAACTCCCCTGCTGATACCTGGGCACCCCATCATAGTCTCCTCCAATGCCCACAGCCTTTGCTCCAGCAATGCGCTTTATGTGGTCCATGTGGTCTGCAGGCGAGAAGGATGAGAGGTTGACCCCTTTCTGTGTGCCTCAGTTCCCCCTCCCGTGCCTCCTCCCGCGTCCTTCCTGCTCTGTTGGGCTTACCTGCTACCTGGGCCAGAGTGGCACTGCTGCTGCAGGAGACGTAGTCATTGTAGAAGTTGACCATCACGAGGCTGCGTGTCTCTTTCTGTGCGAAGAGAAGAGGCCATCACCAAAGGGGCCGCCCAGAAGCTGGTGCCCGGAAACAGCAACAGCCCCCATTTCTCTGCCCCCTCCTCCCCCTGCTGCAGCTGCACCCAACCACGTGCCTGCCCGTGGATAGGTAGGGGGCTGACCCCTTTGAAGAGGAGCCCAGGAAGCACGCAGGGCAAAGGCTTCCCTCCCGACCGGCCTTGATGCTGTGGAGAGCAGGTGCGTCCATTCGCGCCCACCCAAAGCTCACCACTTGGAGGAGGACATCGTCCGGCACATTCCGTCTGTTGGGGCAAATTGCAAAGGCCGAGGAGTGGCTAAATATCACGGGGGCCCTGGAGACCTCGAGGGCAGCCTTCATGGTCCCCACAGAGACGTGGGACAAGTCCACCATCATGCCCAGCCGGTTCATCTCTCGGACCACACGCTGCGGAGCAAAGGAGCGGAGGGTCATTTGGCCCCAACTGGGCACTGTGATGGTGTGAGAAGGCGACTCTGGGATCAAGAGGAGGAGCCCCGGAAGCGTTGGGGGCCTGCCCCAAACTCTATGGCACGAGCCTTCATCTCCCACCAGTTGCCCCTTGGTGGGGTCACTTTTGCAACCCCTGTTTCAATTGTTAACTGGCTCTGCTTTGGGACAATGACAAAACCTCCCCTCCCTTTGCTGGATGAGTTGCACAGCTTGGGTAGCCGTGTATCGCCCCCTCCCCCTTCCAATCCTTCCACGGACCCTTCGCTGACCTTCCCAAATTCCGTCAAGCCATTGTGGACAGGCTTTTCTTCCGCCGTGTCTACCAGCCAGTTGTCAGCCCTGCCAAGGAAAGAGGAGCCCAGGTGAAGGCGCATAGAATCCTGACACTTCCTTCTCTACACCTCCCTCCCCTAAACAGTCTTGGGGTGCACCTCCTTTCCCCCAAAATGGGACTCTGCTGTTGAAACGACTTGCCCCACGACCCTCTTAGGTCCTTCCCTACACAAACGCTTGCAGGGCTACCCCACAGCCATGCGCTGCGGCTCTGCCCTGCTGATGGGCCCCTGGGTAGCTATGTCCATACTCGGAAGGAGGCTTCAGGGCCTCCCTGCTTACCAGGGGGTGTTGCAGCTGTGGGTGAGGGTCATGTAGCGCACGCCCAGCAGGTAGAAGGTGCGCAGGACAGCCAAGCTGCTGTCGATGGAATGCCCCCCCTCCACGCCGATGAGGCTGGCCACATGGCGAGTGCCAAAAGCCTTCTGGATACCTACAAGAGAAGGATTTCCGTCCAGGCTGACCAGCTGGGAATATGAAATGGTTGAAGTCTACACTTGATTTTCACAGTTAAGGGCTAACTTACCCTTCTCCAACCTGACCCATGCTGGGTTTTGCACACTGAATAATGGAGAATTCTGGCAGAGATGGAGTTCACGTGTTGCCCTACACCAGCTAAGAGTTTGTTTAGAACCAGGGTAGGCAAAGCTGGCTCTTCTATGACTTGTGGACTTCAACTCCCAGAATCCCTGAGTCAAACCTGCTAGCTCAGGAATTCTGGGAGTTGAAGTCCACAAGTCATAGAAGAGCCAACTTTGCCTACCCCTGGTTTAGAATGTTGGCCTGGTTCACACATCAACTAAGCTGTGGCTTGCTCAACTGTTAGCTTGTTGAATAAAGTGCAGTCACCTGGGTTCACTCGGTGTGGCAAGCCAGGATCAAGCTACTGGATGTTGTCATTGCGTGAACCCAGGCACGAATGCTTTGCAATCCATGGGTTGCAGGTCGTATTTTGTGGTTTAGTCAATGAATCGTGGTTTTAAAAATGATTGCACCCATTACATGTAAATACAGCTCCAGACACTTTCTCCTGCCAAGGATAAAACCAGCACTGGCCTTTGGCCCTGATTCCAGAGCAGTTGCTGATGTTGCTCCTGATTTTCCCTGGAAGTAGCTAACCACGAAGGGCCAGTGGTGGTCTCCAGAGGCCTGAGGCTGAGCCAGGGGGCTTGGATTCCATCATGTGGAGCAGCCCCCTACTCACCTGGTGCCTCACTGACGTGCAGGGTGCCCTGTGCAGTGAAGGGCTTCCAACATGTTTACTATCCCACTGTGGCCGTGGCTTGTGCAGGCGCCCTGCATTTTCTTTCAACATCTTTCCGTGCAAATTGGGGGCTCTGGGGTGGAGCTCTATTTTCACTACCCCACTGCGTTCCCCTCCATCCGGGCAGCAGCCCCCCCTGGCCCTGTGCCCCTCCCAGGCAGCCAGGAAGCAACAGCCGTGGCCCCGTCTCTGCGCTCACCTGCAGCGTCAGTAACACAACTGAAGACATCTGGATATCGGTGGCACATCTGATGGACGACATCGATCTGCTCCAGAGTTCGCTTGACGGCGTCTTTGTTTTGGGTGTCGCAGGGCACGTAGGCTGCCCAGAACTGCAGGAGGAAGGCAAAGGGGCATTACGAGGCTTCCTGGGTGAGGCCACATCTGGATCAGCAGGGGGTCCAAGGGACAAGGGGAGAGGACAGGCGGTCTCGCTTTTCCACAGGAAGGAAGTGGGCAGGCAGCAGAGGGTGGACCCACCGACGGGGAATTTGAAACGCGGCCAAAAGGCTGAACAAATAAGCTGGGCTGGAAATCTTTACCTGAAAACAAGCAAGTTTACAAGGCTGAGCAATTCGCAAATATCTGAGTGATGGGACATTTTGACAGGAAAGTTAATCTGCCCTATTTTGTTCTACGGGAGACTTGCAGGTGTCTTTTGCTCATCTCTCACCTGGGCGCCCACGTGGCCGAGACGCAGCTTCCGAATGTTGGTGTGAGTGTCTTGCAGGTCGGTCAGATTGGCTGCCTTCAAAGACAGCTGGTTGTTGAATTTTTCCAGCAACTGCCAGGGCAGATCGTTGTGTCTGCAGAAAGGAAAGATAACCACTTATCATCTTGGTAGATGCTGGGTCATGATACAAGAGGCTGATTGCAGCAGATTAATTGATAAGGCGATTGTCCTTGGAGGGCAAAGGGCGAGATGGTAACGGTTAGTTTCCCTCCCATTGGATTAAAGGATGGGCTGAACTGCGGTAGGTCAGTGGCTGGTTTGCAACACTAAGAACCTGGCTTGCTTTGATCAGAGAAAGCCATTCATAGAACAACAACAACAATCAATTTATTATTTATTTGGCAAAATCTCACTTGTGACTCTGGGTGGTGTACAATTAAAGCATAAACATTTTAAAACTACATAAAAATACAATAAACCAATAAAAGAGATAATAAACCAAGCTCTGCAGATTCGTACTGACCCCCCCTCCTCACCTTCTGCAAGAGTTTGGAGACTCATCTACCCCCCCCAGCCCCCCCCCCACTGGCCAGTGAATGTCAGGCCTGTTTGTGGTTGTTTGTTGTTTGAATGGGAATGATTGACTTTTAATGCAATTTTTAGATTACTTAATCTAAATTAATTGGATTTAGGATACTTGTGTTGTTTTCTTTTATATGTCGTAAGCTGCCCCGAGTCCTGGGAGAGCAGCGGGATATAAATCCAAATAATAAATAAATAAATAAGCAAATAAATAAAAGAGACAGATGCAAAAAAAAGGCTAAAAACGTAAAAGGCTGCGGGAAGGTAATGAAGGTGCCAACCGCCTCCACTTATATCCCTAATTTGCATTGCAGTTGGCATCCTTCTCTCTCTCAAAAGACCAGGTATCAGGCTCTGGTATCACACAATACACTTATTGTAACGCCAGCAACCTTGCGTGGCCCTGCGGGAGATCTTGCCCTTCTGACCACTGTACTTAACAAGCCATGAAAAGGCTACTTCGTCCGTTAATGGCTTGTCTTCTAAGTTCAGTTATTTCATTGCATTTAACTGGAAATGGCAGAGCAGCCAAACCACGAACGGCCTCTTTTTCCAATATGTGAAGGAAATAAGTTCAGCTATAATTCAAAACAAATTGCATTAAATATCAAAGCAAGTTCTCTTTAAAACGAGAGAGAGGACAGGTCTATTATTCTTTAAAAGTTGCTTTGATCTTGAAGGTAATTGTGTATTGAATTGAAACTGATCTTCCTTCCTAATTCCCAGAATACGCAGCCACCACTCACCTCTATTTGTTAACACAAAACAGCTGGAATCCGCCTGCAGTTCCCCAGATTGCATCAATGTGCCTGCCCAGCCCCAGCTGTTTCCACCTTCAGAAGGAATCCCAAGCAAGGAGTCGGAGGAGCTGTTGGCTTCCTGGTGCCCAGAGATGGACCAACCCACTTCTAGGTTCTATTGCAGTGATGGCGAACCTATGGCACAGGTGCCACAAGTGGCCTGCAGAGCTATATCTGCTGGCATGCGAGCCATTACCCTAGTTCAGCTTCACTGTGCAAGTGTGTGCCGGCCAGCTGATTTTTGGTTCACACAAAGGCTCTGAGAGGGCGTTTTCGGCTTTCAGAGAGCCTCCAGGGGGGATGAGGAAAGGCGTTTCTATCCTCCCTTGGTCCAGGGAAGCCTTTGGAGCCTGGGGAAGGCGAAAGACGAGCCTACTGGGCCCACCAGAAGTTGGGAAACATTTCTGGCCTCCAGGAGGCTTCTCGGGGGCAGGGGAAGCTGTTTTCACCCCTCCCCGTGCATTGAATTATGGGTGTGGGCACTTGAGCATGTGCTCTGTTGGCACCGGAGGAAAAAAAGGTTTGCCATCACTGTTCTACTGGAAGCCCTGCTGGTCTTCAAGAGGCAGGCAAGGGGGAAGGGTTGAAAAAGCCTTTACGTTTCTTCACCCTTGGGTTTCCCAACACCTCCAAGGCTGCCTGGCCATTGTACGTCCACCTCAATGCCAGAACCCTCCAGGGAGAGGTGTAAGGTTTGGCCAGCCTTGAGGGCAATCACCTGGTGGTTGATTATTCACGGAACAAAGGGCTGCTGGATCAAGGCCAGGGTGGAGAGGGGAGGGGGCTGTAATCTCTTCCCCTGCATTGCTCTGAATCCTTCCTGGGCCGTTCTCCCCCCTCTGCTCAATGGAATTCACAGAGGCCTTGGCACAGAGGTCTTTCCTCCCAGTGGGGCTTGGCCAGCCCTCCGCTAACTGGGCTGCTTCTCCTGCCGCCTCCTTCTCCAAAAATTCTTTCCAGGATGGCCAAATCCAGGAAGCTGCTCCAGGAAGGTCACACCCTGCACCCTATGACAGCCATCGGGACTTTCCTCTCCGGTTCTGCTGCACATGAACCTTACCAGAAAACCTGCCTCCTTACAGGTGAATCACCTTCCTTCACCCCCCCCCCCCGCTTGCCCAGGGAGAGAGCTCAGCCTCAGGCCTCTCTCCTCCAGAGTTTGGCTCCCAAATCCATTGTTTTATTTCCACTGAACCACATCTGACAGTTTAATGTTTGTTCCCTACTTTGCAGAGACTCTTGTGCAATTCTTTGTCACCAGCTTTTTTTAACCCCCCCCCCCCTTCAAGGACTCGCCCAGACCTTTCTCCCCCCCTGGGCACTTCACCATTTAGCCACTTCTAAAAGGGTTTTTTTTTTCTCAGAAAGCCTTGATGAGAAACTTCCCCCCCACCCCAGCCAGCCCTATAGATTCTGCTCCCTGGAAAGCAGCCCAGCCCCGTTGCACGTACATTTTAACACCGTCTCCCGGGGGTGGAGTGTGTCAGCCCGGCTGGAAGTCCTGTGGCATTGCGCCAACCAGCCAGCCCAGTGGAAAGCTGGATGCCAGCTAAGTGCCCACAGGAGGCCCTGGAGGGCAAAGGCTGGAGCTCTTCTCCACCAACCCAGGGCAGCGAAAGGAAGGCAGGGATCCTCTTACCCGTCCACCACAGGTGTGACACTCATAATCCTGGCTGCCTCCAGCTGATGGACATCTGCCAAGCAGACGGAGAACCAAGCCAGCAGGCAAGACAGGAGCAGCATCCTGGGGCGAAGGGGATCCGGACCAGCAGCCGAGAGTTCCTGCAGTGCTTCCTCCAGGGATCCTCGGAGGCAAATGGTGAGCACACCGGCAGGGCCCCGAGTGGGATCCACCCATCATGTGGCAGCTCCTGGGGGTGAGTGTGACTGGGGAGGAGCCAGAGGAGGCTTCAGGCAGCCCAGTTCATCCTGCCCTTAGGAGCTGGGTGAGGAAGAGCCAAGGAGATTGTGGGCAGCCCCAACCCCCTTGCGAGAGCCCCTGTTCCCCTGCCTTTCCTGGACCCTCCCTCCCTGCAGTGCAGAGCAGCCCCTCCCAGCCCTGAACTCTCTTTCTCCTCCAGGTTCAGTTCTGAGGAGCTCCAGGTCCTCGAGACCCACTGGGGGCATCTGAACGAGGCAGCGTCTTGGCGAGGACAAAGTGGGCCAGGTGGTCCTTCCTGGGAGCCCCGTCTTTTCAGGCTAAGCATGGGAACCAGCCCATGGGTGTTTGTTTACGGTGGAAACAGGCCAGTCCTCGCTGGGTCACTTCCTCCTCCTTTGCTTAGATGAAAGCAGCAGATCCCAGGCGGGTGCAGAGAGTGGCTCTCTCTAGATCCCGTTCTGCTTTTATCCAACCTTGCTCTCAGTCAGCGGAAAAGGTCCCTTGGTTCAGGGCTGGCCCTGGTTCATGGCATCACCAGGTCTACGGAGCTCCACGTGGGCATGCCATGGCTGCCAGTCACACGTGGGGAAATTGCAGCTGTTCAAACACAGGGGGTTGCCGAGCCTGAGCTGCGTCTCCTTTGAAAGCCTTGAAAGAGTGACCCCCCCCCCCTTTATGCCAGGAGGAGATTCTGCCCAGATGACCTTGCAGTGGTGGGCACAAGAGGACCGCTGGGATGGAATAGTCCATGTAGCTGTACTTCAACCCTGCTAGTTTTGGTCGCCACGATGCAAAAAGGATGCTGAGACTCTAGAAAAAGTGCAGAGAAGAGCAACAAAGACAATTAGGGGACTGGAGGCTGAAACATATGAAGAACGGTTGCAGGAACTGTGCATGGCCAGTTTAATGAGGAGAAGGTGATAGCAGTGTTCCAGTATCTCAGGGGTTGCCACAAAGAAAAAGGAATCAACCTATTCTCCAAAGCACCTGAGGGTGGAACAAGAAGCAATGGGTGGAAACTAAACAAGGAGAGAAGCAACTTAGAACTTAGAAGAAATTTCCTGACAGTTAGAACAATTGATCAGTGGAACTGCCTGCCTCCAGAAGTTGTGAAAGCCCCAACACTGAAAGTTTTAAAGAAGATGTTGGATAACCATCTGCCTGAAGTAGTGTAGGGTTTCCTTCCTAAGTAGGGGGTTGGACTAGAAGACCTCCAAGGTCCCTTCCAACTCTGTTGTTATTAATATTATTAGTCCCCAGATTTGATTCAGCAGCTAACTGGGGGGAGAACGAGGGTGTCAGGAGACCTCAAAGTGTGGGGTTATGAGGAGGTGATGCATAGTAGCCTCCGTGGGCAGCAGAGGCTGTTCCGTGTGTGGATGGAGAGTCAACCACAATGGTTCGCTGATTAATTCTGCCTGTTACTGAGCGAGATAATTACAAACCAAGAGACAAGAGGCTTAGGGAAGAGATAAGCAGGGATCAAGCTAACTATAAGGGCTTTCTAAGTCCCTGTTAAATTTGAGGTGAGAAGGGGGGGCACTATGTCCATCTAACTGTGATTAAAGACCTTATAAGTTATGACTTTGTTTGTTTTTAAAATTGATTTCCATGTAAAAACTCACCCTAAGCGAGAATGTGCTTCGTAGGAACCACATCAAAGGAACTTACCGTGAAAGGCAGGGAGCCTAGACTTACTTTGGGACATATTCCCCCCCCCCCTTATTTGTGCAGCTGGGGGGGGGATCTGGAGCGGAGGGGGGATGGGACATCAAGCACTGGAGTTGAATTTATGGGCGCATGAAGGTGAGCTTTGGTGTCCCTCTCCAGGGAGACCTTGAGGGCCAACCTGGGAATTAAGAAGACACAACGTTGGCATTTGGGAGCGTGCAGAGTTCCTGGAGGACGGACGTCAACCTCAGGCAGGAAAAGACACGGATATCACATTCTCCTAATCCGTTGTGCTTTTTAAGTTACCTTGCACATGTTCAATTATTCTCTCACTTTGCATGTTCCTAAGCAACTTCTTAAGCAGGTCAACTATGAGAACAAACCGATCAGGTTTTTCCATTCTTGCATCAATAATGAAGTAGCTGAGAAAAGCAAATACTGTACCAGCAATTCACAGGAAGTTTGTCCCACATGTTACACCATTGTTTTCTGCTCCCCCAGCCACCCAAGTACAATTATGAATATAATGTGCAACACTTTTTCCCTTTCTGGCCCAGTTTCTCTGCTCAAAAGCCAACGAGTTCTGAGCACACTCCAAATGATTCATTTTTAAAATTAAGGTTTGCTACTTGTACTCACATTCACAAAAAAGGACCAGATGTGCAGAGCTGCTTTGTCAAATTGCTGGCGTCTCCATAAATAGCCCATTCTGTATCTTGCCATTTAGAATTTTTCAAAAAAGGATTTGATATAAAACAACTAACCATGAAAACTAACCGTGAAGGGCAGCATCTCGCAACTCATCCGGCTTGACTGAAAGATCAAAAAGAAGTTGGGAAGACCCAACCAGGGCTATGAAATTATTCTGGTTTTATTCCCAATGGTAGCGAAGAATCTCTGCTGCGTCCAGAGATAAAAGAAAGTGGACCTTCTGAGTCCACCTGCGGCAGCTGCTGAGAAGAACGGCCACCTCCAGAAATGATGGTTTTGGTTAGCAAAACTCAGAGGGTTTGGGGAGGAGACCTCCCACTTCAGCTGGGCTGAGCACAGGCGGAGAGGGAGGTTCTTGGACTGCAGGGGAGCAGAGAGGCCTCCCGGCTGGGCTGCTGCCAGCACCATGGCTCGGCTGGATGTGACCGAGGTCTTTGCCAACGTACGTCTGCCGGGACACCTGCACACCGAGAGCTCCCTCCTCTTTGCAAGCAACTTCGAGTTCCAGGACACGGATGTCCTCCTTGTCACTTACCCCAAGTCAGGTAACGGGAGTGTGGGATCTGGGCGAGGAGATGAGGAGGGACGGGTACCAGCCAGGCCAACGCCCTGCGCAGACCCAAAGGCGGCGAGGAGCTACGTCTGTTTTCTCAGAGAGCCCAAAGCAGCCTCTTCTCCAGATCCTGGGAGGGCTCAGTGGGGACCGTTCCTTGCGCTCCCGGCCTCTCCAGGTGGCTCTTATGCCTCCCCCGGTGGCTCTGAAGAGCCTTTTTCCCTTGAGGGGGGCATGGGATATCTCATTCGTTAAAAAGAACCTGCACCCCCCCTTTCCCCTCTCTGCAGAAGCCGCTGCCTTTGTTGTTGCTTACTTGATGCTCTGAGAGGAAACGCAAACTTCTCTTAACCAAACAACGGAAGGTTGCGGCTGAGACGAAGCACCGTTACACCGAGAGCCATTCTAGTTGCAATGGCAGTTCTTTCATGGGCTTTATTAGAATTTTTAAAAGGCAACAATAACCAGAGAAAAAAGAAAGATAACAAACAGGGAAGAAAGAAAATAGAAAAGTAAAAGAAAGTTGAGAGAGAAGCAATTTCCAATCTCCGTGGTCTCTTTTGTCAGCAAAAAGCTCATCGGGGTTTGCAGCCACTGACCAGCGATGTTTCTCTAATCAAGCCCCCCTCCCCCCGCTAGCCCTCACCCGCCTGTCCCCTCCGTTCCATCCTTCTCATTTTTCTGCATATCACACCAGACTTGCAACAGGCAACGTGGCATTTGGAGTAACCCTTAACAACAACAATTTTGTGGCTGCCTGAGCGGTTGAGTGTGGAAACCCCAGCAACTACCTTGAGAGGCAGCAGTTGGGCTTCTGTTGCAAAGGGGACGAGTGGGACTAGCTGGACTCTGAAACAATGTTCACTCTCGACTCAAAGGAAAACGGTGCTATTTGAAATATTCAGAGGTGGTGGGGCAGTTAATCATTGACCGATCCCCGAACTCCTGCCCAGTCTCAGCTCTCTCGTCCCAGAATGACCTTCCCCAAGAGCCTGTGAAGGGCCCTGACCCATCCATCAGATCTTTGCTGACATCCCCACCCAGCCTGAGTCCCCAGGGTCCTTTCAGGTCATTTTTAACCATCGGACCCCTGAAGTCCCTGGCTGAAGATAGGCTGGGCCTCTGGCTGGAGGCCTCTGGGGCGGTTGTGAAAGCGGAGGAAGTGGACCAAGAGAAAACGGAGCCGTCTTCCTTCCTTCGTCCCCAGGACTCTTGAGGGCACGAGAGGCTCTCCCGGCCCTTTGGCCAAGTGGGACTGAGCACCCTTCTCTACTTTATCAGCAATTCGGGGGGGGGGGGGGGAAGGGGAGGGGTCTTTCTCTCAGTTGCATAAATGTGCTTTCTCCTGGTCCTTGAGTCAGGGGGACAAATACGCCAGCACAGCTGGTTCTGCCCCAGAGGTGAACTCTAATCTACAGGAATGTCTGTCCATTGTTCATGTTTAGTGGACTGTCAATAAACCAGACAATTAACTGAGCGCTTTACTGCAGGTTGGTGGAGCTCTTGGCCTGCGTTTGTCCTCCCACTGGTGCCAGGGGAAAGAGCCCCCTGGTTGCCAATGGCAGAGTGGGCTTGGGGAAAGGTCGGGGTGCGCCTTGGCTCCAAGTACCTTTCACGTTGCCCAACTGAGAGGTCAGCAGGGAAGAGATGCCCAGCCAGCGACCCCGTTGAGCCCCAAGGGCTGATTTATGCTCCTGTCCTCTGAACTGCCGTCTGAGTGAGCGGATGGAGGAGTCTCACCCTTCGGTCTCAAGGAGGACCTCTCGACTAGAGTTCTTGCAGTCAAGAGGCCTGCAGTTCCACAGGTCCTCCTGACCAGCCAGTCTTCTCCTCCTGCCTTCCAGGCACCACGTGGATGCAAGAAATCCTGAGCTTGATCCGCAGCAACGGCGACCTTGAGCCCATAAAGAGTCTCCCCAACTGGGCCCGAGCTCCCTGGCTGGAGCACACCTATTTTCAAGAGCAACTTCCGCACATCGGCTGTCCTCGCCTCCTCACCACCCACCTGCCCCAGCCAGTGCTGGCCCCTGCCCTGAAGAAAGCTAAGCCCAAGGTGGGTCTCCCGGGCTCATTCCAGAGCCAGCACTCGCAAGGACGATGATGGCAGGACCTTCAGGTGGGGCTGCCCTGGGCGCCTCCCGAGGGACATGATGTGCCATGTTCAGCTGAGCATGGTGTGAGTGCCACTGTGGTGCCTCTTGTGAAGCTACTCAAGGAACCTGCAGCCAGGGGAGAAAGCAACAGGCCTAAAAAGGAAGCTAGGAGAGATAAGCAATAATGATGGTGGAAAAATAAGTTAAGGTGATTAATTAAAAGAACTTAGTGGTTGGACTAATTTGGTTGTGAAGGCAGATAATAAAATTAGAACTTTTTTATTGGAGGTGATGTTACTTTTTTTTCTTAGCATTTATATACTGTATGTAGTTTAAAAGATTTATTGAAGATTTAGAAAGTCAATAAATAATAATAATAATAATAATAATAATAATAATAATAATAATAATAAAAACTATTTTCTTCTTTTGGGGAGGAATAGTTAGGGGAATTATATAATACCAGTCTGCATATTTTAGAGGGGAGTTACTCTGGAAAGGTTTAAGAGGGTGAAAGAGGAAGTGGAAAGGGAGGAAGAGAAGGAGAGAGAAATAGAGGAGGAGTGAAGGTGTAAGTAGGTGGGCGGAGGAGTTAATGAAAGATAGAGGGGAGTTTGAGAGAGAATGATGGAAAAAATAGACTGAGGGCAGTAAAAGAAGAAGGGAGTTTTTGATTAAATGATAAGAAATGTGGTTTTTTTATATTGATTCTGTAATATTGGATGGAAAATATATACTGTGTATGGTGGAGAAAAAATAAATAAAAGGACACTGCAGCCAGGGGAGACCCAAGGTTGGGGTGGCAGGTGGTCAAAGCAGGAAGCCCTATTGGGGGGGGGGTCAACTTGTCCATTCTTTGCCACTGCAGGTGATCTATGTGGCTAGAAACCCAAAAGATGTTGCTGTGTCCTACTACCATTTCCAGAGAATGGCCAAGTTCTTCCCTGACCCGGCCTCCTTTGAAGACTTCCTTCAAGACTTCATGGCTGGCACTGGTAGGTTGGAGGGCTCCAAGGATCGGGCCATTTGCTCCCCCCCCCCCAAAAGACCATGTGGTTCAGGGCCATGGTGGTTGGTATCTTTCAGTATCTGCTTGCCAACATGGGGTGGCTTGTGTCGTTATGCTTAAAAGGCAGTTGCAAAGGAAGTGGTAGAAGGCTGCTTAAGCCACCGGTCTCCAGTTTCACAGCCTTTGTGCCACTCGCGGTCTGCGCTCATTCTGCATTTTCTGTTGTAACTGCAAATTTGGGGGCTGTCAAAGTTGTGCATTTGTTGTATTATTATTACTAGAATTAGAATTCTTCATTGGCCAAGTGTGATTGTGCACACAAGGGATTTGTCTCTGGTGCAGATGCTCTCAGGGGACATAAAAGAAAAGAGACGTTTCTCCAGAATCATGTGGTACCACACTTAATGATTGTCATGGGGGTCAAATAAGCAATCAGCAAACAATCAATATTAATAAAAATCTTAGGATACAAACAAGTGACGGTCATGTGGAAGGAAACGGGTGATAGGAATGATGAGAAAAAACTAGGAGTAATAGTAGTGCAGACTTAGCAAGTAGTTTGAGAGTGTTGAGGGGATTATTTGTTTAGCAGAGTGAGGGCGTTTGGGAAAAAACTGTTCTTGTGTCTAGTTGTCTTGGTGTGCAGGGCTCTGTAGCGACGTTTTGAGGGTCGGAGTTGAAACAATTTGTGTCCAGGATGCGAAGGGTCAGTCAATATTTTCACGTTCCTCTTTTAGAGGGCAGTGTTTTAGCTTTAAGCCGGACTCTGTGAACTTGGCACCTCTAAAGTCTGTGGACTTCAGCTCCCAAAATTCCTCCACTCCTTGGAGTTGCCAAGTTCCTCCCTGGCCTCAAGGGCCGTGGCTGCTTTGTAGCATCTGTTTCCAATTAGCCCCAGAAGCCATAACAAGAGCCGAGGTTTCCGGAGCCTCCCCCAGGCTGATCATCTCCAGATGTGGCGGTGGATGGTTCTGTTTGTGCTGGCCGGGAATTCTGGGGGTTGCGGTTCCAGGCGTTCAGAGGGCATCAGGTGGGCGGTGGCGGATTCAGGCAGGATGGAAGTGGGGGATATGTTGCTTTTGTATCAGGCGGCATCGACGTGGCTGCTTTCATCCTTAATGGGGTGGAGTCTCTTTCAAAAAGTTGGGAAAGTCCCTCTTCCGTCCTCCAGCAGTTCTACAGTTGTCAGGCGCATCTGGAGCTGGAAACCTTTCTGCTCTTCAGTGCACATGGAGGCTGCTTTCCGGGAGGCGAAGGATATTTTTTCTGAGGGGTTCCCGTGTTGGGTCCCCCGTTGGGGGCAGTGGAGGGGCTGCTGGTTCCTCTTCCCTTCCGGCCCCTCTCAGCCTTCATTCCAGCGCAATTGAAGGGCTGCTGCCCATGGCCCAGAGCAGGGGTCTCTTTCATGAGCATACTCGACTACTGCAATGCTCTCTACATGGGGCTACCTTGGAAGAGTGTTCGGAAACTGCAAATTGTCCAGAATGCGGCCGCACGAGTGGTCATGGGCCTTCCTAGAGATGCCCATGTCTCTCCAACACTCTGCAGTCTGCAGTGGCTGCCAATTGGTTTCTGGACTCAATTCAAAGTGTTGGCAATGACCTATAAAGCCCTACATGGCATCGGACCAGACTATCTCCGAGACCGCCTCCTGCCGCGTGAATCCCAGCGTCCAGTCAGGTCCCACAGAGTCGGCCTTCTCCAGGTCCCGTCAACTAGACAATGTCACTTGGCTGGGCCTAGGGGAAGAGCCTTCTCTGTGGGGGCCCTGTCCCTCTGGAATCAGCTCCCACCCCTGAGATTTGCACTGCCCCCGCCCTCCTCTCCTTCTGTGAGAGTCTGAAGACTCATCTATGCTGCCAGGCCTGGGGTCATTGGAGGCGACCCCCTCACTGGTGAAGGTGTTGTGAACTTGTTGACCGAATGGGTATGAGAGTATTTTCATTGGTTCTTAGGTTTCTTTAGATTATCAATTTTAATTAATTGGATTTAGGATGTATATTGCTTCCTACATGTTGTAAGCCGCCCTAAGTCTTCGGAGAGGGGCAGCATATACTGTCAATCTGATTAATAAATGAATAGATCCTGAAGACCCAGCAGGCGCAGGAGCTGCTCTTGAAAGCCCCCCTGGTGGGTAGAGCCGGCAGTCTCCTAGGTGGGGAAGGGGCAGCCCCTCCCTCTGGGGACTCCTTTCCCAGCAGGGCAGGAACCAAACACATTGACTGGGGAGGCGTCCGTAGCGGCTGCTTTGCCAGGACTCTGCCCACAGTCCTTCTCCCACCCGGTCAGTCCATCAAAGTCCCTCCTGGCTGCAGGCCGGGCGATGGAGGGATTCAGAGCAGAGGCTCCCTGGGAACATTTTGTGACTTTCTTCGGGTGACTCACCAGGGGCGCAGTTGAAGGGGAGCCAGGAGGGGAGCCGGGTTGCCAGGGGAGGATCTTTGTGGCTCCTTTGTTCGTTGCCAGGAGGCCAAGCGGCTTCTTTCCATCCCTGACCCCCGGTCTTCTCCCTGCTTTGACACAGTGCACTACGGATCCTGGTTTGAGCACGTGAAGGGCTGGTTCAGCTGCCGGGAAGAACTGGGCCTCTTTTGCATCACCTACGAGCAGCTCCATCAAGTGAGTTCGCCCCCAGACGGGCACCAGCCGTGGCAGGGAAGGAGGCCAGGTGGTTTCGAAACAGGGTGGTGGTTTCAGATGCTGGCCTGTGGACAGGAAGAGGGTCGTGTGAAGGGGAACAAAGGCCAGAGAGCCTGACCCAGGCTGGCTGGAGAGGCTGGAGGGGAAAGCGCTGAAGGAAGGAGCCCCCCTGCCCAGCCTTCTCCTCCCTTCCATCCCCCCAGAGCAGCCAGCAAGGGAAGGACAGAAAAGAGAGAGAGAGAGAGGAAGGGAAAAAGAGAGAAAGAAAGAGAGGGAGGGAAAGAGAGAGAAAGAAAGAGAGAGAGGGAGGGAAAGAGAGAGAGGGAGGGAAAGAGAGAGAGGGAGGGAAAGAGAAAGAGGGGGAAAAAGAGAGAAAGAAAGAGAGAGGGAGGGAAAGAGAGGGAGGGAAAGATAGAGAGGGAAAAAGGGAAAAAGAAAGAGAGACAGGGAGGGAAAGAGAGAGAGAGAGGGAAAAAGAGAGAAAGAGAGAGAGAGAGAGGGAAAAAGGGAAAAAGAAAGAGAGAGAGGGAGGGAAAGAGAGAGAGAGAGAGAGATATCTGGGAAAGGGCAGCAAATGAACAGAAGGGGCCTGGATTTAGCCCTGCACAGAGAGGAAAGCAAACCGCCAGAAATTCAGAGAGATAATTGGGTTTGTTTATTTGGAAGCTAAGCTCCATATATAGGCAGATACTTTTGTTTTATCTTTCTGTGGTTTACGAGCAGTGATATGCAACCTGGGCTCTCAACTCCCCATTCCTAGCTAGTCTGACCAGCTGTGAAAATAATGGGGATTGCTGGCTAATATCCAGAAGGCCAAAATGTGTCATCTGAGGCTGTAAAAAGCTGCCCTGAGTCCCAGGAGGAGGGAGGCATAGAAACCAACCAATCCCCATCATTCCCAGCCCATGGATCCTTTTCTGCAGCCGAGTTCAGCAGTGGAGCTCTTGCCTTGTGTAGTGTCTCTACCGGCTGGTGATTGGTCAGGATTTTCCTTGGGCCAGGACAGGCAGGTGACCCCTTGACCTCTTGAAGAGTCAGAGGACGGGCTCCCTCCTCTCAGTCAGCACCGATGCTTTGCTCACCTTGACCTCTTCTTCCTGGACAAGACGGGGGTCCTGCCTTCCCTGCCCTTCTGGTGGAGGATATAGGGCAGGGATGGTGAACCTATGGCACAGGTGCCACAGGTGGCAAGCGGAGCCATATATGCTGGCATGGGAGCTGTTGCCCTGGCTCAACTCCAACGTGCATGTGTGTGCTGGCCAGCTGATTTTTGGCCCACACAGAGGCTCTGGGGGGGATGGGCAGGGCGTTTTCACCCTCCTCCGGCTGCAGGGAAGCCTTTGGAGCCTGGGGAGGGGGAAACAGGAGCCTAGTTGGGAAACAGGTCATTTCCAGCCTCCAGGGGGCTGTTTTCACCCGACCCAGGCACTGAAATATGGGTGTGAGCACTTGTGCATGCGTGATAGTGTGTGCCCATGCTCTTTCAGTACCCGAGGGAAAAAAGGACCACCATCACTGATCTACGGGCTGCTTTGCTCACCGGCTCCTTCGTCCCATCCTTCTCTTTGCCTCCCCCCGTCCTCCTCCCCCCCCAGGACCTGAAGGGCTGTGTGGAGCGGCTGAGCGCCTTCCTGGACCACCCGGTTCTGCCTGAGCAGGTGGGGGCCATCCTGGAGCACTGCAGCTTTGCCGTCATGAAAGAGAACGTGATGGTGAACGGCACCCTCGTCCCCCCGGAGATTATGGATTTTCAGAAGGGCCATTTCATGAGGAAAGGTGGGTGCAGGCCCCGGGGAGTGGAGGGGGGCTGCCCTCCCCAGGCCCCCCCAAGGCCTTTTGCTCCCTTGCGCAATGACCAGATGACCCCCGCAGTCCCTGCTGCGGACTCAGCGAGAAGATCTGCCTTCTGCCCTTCCAGGTATCGTTGGCGACTGGAGGAACCACTTCTGCCCCCACCAGAGCGCCCGGTTCAACGAGAAATACCAGCAGGAGATGGGGGGCCACCCCTGGCCCTTCCAGTGGGACCTGGACTGAGGAGAGCAGCTGCCCCAAGACCCCGGCCGGCCCTCGCAAAAGGGGCCGTGTCCGGTCTGCTCTGCTCAGAATTTAGGAAAGTGAAACTCAGAGTCCACTTTGAACTCCAAAGGTCACTTTTGCTAAATCAGAAGTGGAGCGCATGGTTTCCTCCTTCCCTTCCCCTCTTTGCTTGCTTGGTGATGAATGTAAAGATTATAATCATCGAGAAAATATCTTTTTAAATGTATATATTTGAAATAAAAATTTATTTTATAAAATGGAAAAAAAAATAAAAAAGAAGTGAATACAAGAAAAGAAAATCAGAATCGGAAGAAAAAGGCCCATGAGATGCCGATTACAAACTGACCCCAACGCCCCCTTGGGCAGTCCACCCAGTCCAAAAGGTCCACAAGCATCAGGTCGGGGCATCTTCGCTGGTGTCCCCCACTTCTGGAATGCACAGGCCGTTCACCTTGAGTTGGTGAGAAGCAGGTCTGCTCTGCCCGTCTGTGCCAGGCTGCAACTCCCCCCCCTCTTTCTCACACACGACCGAAACTCCCCAGGGCTCCTCCAGCATTCTCCCCCCCAATCCCGAATGCCTCCCCCCAGCCCCGTTTCCTGATGGCAGCCGATGCAGTGAAGATAGGAAGCAGACGAACGCAGAGAGGCTGACCGGGGCCGCCCAGCACCAGCTGTCTCCCACTGGGAAGAGCAACTGGGAAGGAGCTCTGCAAGGTGTCACCCCCGTCTGGGGCGGCGAGAGAGAATTCCCACACAGCAGCCGGAAAGCACAACAGATGGAAGCGATGGGGGAGCCCAGGGTTTCTTCTGAAGGAGGCTGGAAGGGAAGCCACAGGGAAGGAGGCTTCCCTGCTTAGAGCGGAGGGATGGATGGAGTTGCCAGGAATGGTCCCCCTTTCTTCAGTCAATCTGACCTATGGGCAGTGTCCCTGGGGCAGTGATGGCGAAGCTTTTTTCCCTCAGGTGCCGAAAGAGCGTGGGCATGTGCTGTCAGGCATGCGCGAGTGCCCACACCCATAATTCAATGCCCCCCCACCCCGGAGGCCCTCTGGAGGCCATAAACGGCCCATTTCCCAACTTCTGGTGGGCCCAGTAGGCTCATGTTTTGCCCTTCCCAGGCCCCCAAAGGCTTCCCTGGAGGTGGGGGAGGGTAAAATCACCCTCCCCCATCCCCCCAGGCTCTCTGGCCGGCACACACATGCACGTCGGAGCTGAGCTTGGGCAATGGCTCACGTGCCATCAGATATGGCTCCGTGTGCCACCTGTGGGATCCGTGCCATAGGTTCACCATCACTGCCCTAGGGGTTCCTGGCCCCCACCCATCCCGCTTGTGCAGAGGAGCCGGAGAGGGGCCCAAAGACCAGCCGAGTTCCCCCATTCTCTTCCGGGCAAGCAAAGGAGGCTCAGGAGGCTTTTGGTGGGGTCTGAAATGAGCTGGAGAGCGCACAGCTGCAGAGGCCTCCTTTGGCAGCTGCCTTTCCAGATGTGCCTTCCTTCTTCCCTCTTCTGCAAATGAAGTGGCCGGAGAGTAGAGTAAGAAGGGGGCCATTGTTCCCAGTGAATAGCCAGCCATTGTCCAGTGGGAGAAGAACAGGCCATTCTAAAGCCCAAGCACCATGGAGAAGCTAAGGATGCTGACAGAGACGCCCTCAAGTAGCCATCTGGCCTTTCCTGCCTCTGGACCTTCCTCCAGATGTGGCTGCAGCCCCCCCCTTGCCATCCTGTCCTCGGGCTGGTGGGAGCTCCAGCTGAATGAGCTTGGAGGGGGACATCAGGCTGGGTGAGGATGGAACCTCCGTGTCCACCAGAGTCATAGAGAGGGACTCCTGCACATGGGCAAAGAGTAACTTCTCTGGTCCAGCAGGAGGCCCCCTCGCCTTTTATTATTAAGAGTTTCTGCTGAAATCCTGCGGTGGGAAGTATCCCCCCCCCCTTCTGCCTTCTGTCCTTCAGGATGTTGTCTTGGCCGGGGAACACGATTCCCAGTGGCCACTTCTTCCAGGACACTCCAATTATTGGTTCATACCACCCACCCACCCTCTGCCCCTCTCTGCGCTTTCTTTGGTCCGAGCAACACACTGCAATGGGAAAACGTATTAAATCCAAAACATCTTTATTTTTATTTAATGGGTCCTAAATGTCATCTTTAATATGTTTTATCCAAGAAACTACAGTAAACAATTCAATGAAGGCAAGACAAAAAGGATATTCACAGAATATTTCCAACCCTAGTCT
Source organism: Erythrolamprus reginae (assembly GCF_031021105.1). Lineage (NCBI taxonomy): Eukaryota > Metazoa > Chordata > Lepidosauria > Squamata > Dipsadidae > Erythrolamprus > Erythrolamprus reginae. The sequence goes on from NC_091958.1 coordinate 500,438, forward strand.
TTAAAAAAAAAAACACATAGCAGAAAACAACAAAGCAGCAGATTTGGACCGTGATCCAAGGTGTTTCTCATAAATCCTGCACACCGTCTTCCAGGCTGGGAAAGAGGCCGGAGGGAGGGAGGGAAGAAAGGGGACCAGGGGGGTGGGTGGGGTTGGGGGTGGAGGTCAGAAAGAGAAGCTGACAGGTTCCGACAGGGCACCCTAAACCCGCATCTTCTCCACAGAAACCCTGGTGAAATTTCGGCCCAACGCTTTCACCCCGGGGTCCCTAGGGATCTCCGACAGCCCCCCTCCCTCCCAACCCAGCCGGAGAGATGAAGGCATCAGCTGGGCAGAGCGACCACGGCAGGCAGCCCAAGGGAGGGGGGGCAGGGGGCTGCTTTGGCGATGGGTGGGTGGCTAACGCATCCCTGGACTAACCAGAGCGGCTCTGCCGGCATTGCCAAGGCCTTGCCAGAGTCAGATCCCCAAGTCCAGCACAGCCCAGCGGCCTCTATTGTGGCACCCACAAAAACGGGTGGAGCTTCCGTCCCTCTGCCCCGTGTGCCACCTGGGATCTTCGGAGAAGGCCCCGAGGACCCACCTGCTGCGTCTCATTCCATCTCCCCCAGCACACTAAACAAACCCTGGCTCTTAAATGGGGGCGGGAGGAGGGGCAGGGGAAATGAAGAGGAGACTTGGATCTGCGCCCCAACTAGATCTCAGCCTGCATCATTAAAAGGTCAGCATATAAAAATGAAGGGGAGGGAGGATGGGCAGAGACAGCTAAAGAGGCCAGGAAGGAAGGAGGGAAGGAGGGAGGAAAAGAAGGAAGGAAAGAAAGAAAAAAGGAAGCAAGGAGGGAGGGAGGGGAGGAAGGAAAGAATGGAATGGAATGGAAAGAAAAAAAGAAAGAAAGAAAGAAGGAAGGAGGGAGGGAGGGAAGGAAGGAAGGAAAGGAAAGAATGGAATGGAAAGAAAGAAAGAAAGAAAGAAAGAAGGAGGGAGGGAGGGAGGGAGGGCCAACCCTGCCCAGGGCGGGAGAGCTGGAGGCCCAAGGCTGCAGTGATCGGCCATCAGCCAAAGAGCCTCTAAGGGTCTTGGGACACAGCCCACCTGAGCTTCTGAGAGGTGGGACATTTCCCAAGGGGGGGTCCTAAAATCCGTTCCAAGGAAGGCAAACCACCCTGGTTTCTCCTTGCTGACTCTTTCAGGAAAGCGATCAGTGTCACGTAATGAATGCTAATGAGCAAAAGACAGAGAGACATTTTCCCACAATAGAGGAGCCCCCCCCCGTTTCCCTCCCCCTTCAGTTGACGGAGGGACCGGTCTGTCTGCCCAACCGTTGTGGCTGAGTCCACGGATCCAGCTAAAACCTTCTCTTAAACCTCCAGCGAACGGCCAAAGTCCAGCCACTAAAACAAGGGAGTTAAAACCGAGTGAGGCTGCCTTACAAATCCTGGGCCTGGTTTTCTCTTCGTGGCATTGTGGTGACCCCTCACAGCAGGTCTGGCCAAACACACTGGCCATTGCAGGGAAAGCAGAGGTCAAAAGGCAGGAGGTGGGAACTCTTCACCCTGGAGGTCAAGTTTATTCCCGATGCCCCCAGATCCTCCCCAGAGGCCGGACTCTCCCATTGCCCCTGTGAAGGGCCCAACTCCTTCAGCCAAAATGCCCCTCCATCCCCCATCACTGATCGAGGTCCCAGGATGGTCCTGAGAAGTCTGTCCGGAAAGTGAGGCCAGCAGGGGAGGGGCCCCCATTTGCCTTTTCAGTTCAGCGGACTTGATGGGCTTCTCTCCCAGGGGGACAAAAAGACCCCTTCAGTTGCACAAAAGCCCCAGAGGCCAAGAGCCACAAGCCGCCTCATGGTCAGCCATGCCAGGCGAGAGGGAGGCCACTGCTGGAAGGCAACTCCCCAAGGGGGCCATCCGGGGAAAGGCCCGAAGGCTCACTGTCCACCCTCACCTGAGCAGAGATGCTACGAAGGGGCTGCGGCCCCAGGTCCTGCTCAGTTGGACAGCAGGTCAAGCAATGCTTGCGTCCAACCTTCTGGACTTTGTGCCGGAAGTTCCTGTTGACCCAGAAGTAGACAAAGCAGTTGAGGAAGCCGCTGCCGATGGGGAGCCACAGAGCGACAAACTCCAGCCATTCGGGGACTCTTTCCTGGGTGATGGCTGGGAAGAGAGAGAGAGGGGGGGGGGCAAGTGAGTAACTTTCTTTTCTGCAGGGGGCCTGTACGTGATCTGGCCACCTCGGCTCCTTCGTCCGGCCTCAGGCGAGTTCAAGGCTTCATCATTCATACCAGGCTGATGCCTTCAAGGTACCATCGCGGTACAACAACCAAAATTCTCAGGAAATGTAACTCAGAGTAACTGGTATAATTGGATAAGCAATAAAGGCAAAAGACTAGAATAAGACGTGAAAGGAGGAAATATATTCCATACAGGGAAGCAGAAAAGTCATGGAATTGCTCGTGCCAGTGCGTCCACTCACAAGATCTTGAGCCCTGCACAGGCGCAGAGGCAAAATCTCCCTCACAGCTGCGCACGGAACCCATTGGTAGTGGCCGTAAGTAGGGGACCCGCCTGGCCTCGTTCCTTCTTTCCTGCCCAAATCTGACACCCACCCACATCCCACGTCCTCTGGGGCACTTACAGTTGTACACGATGGTGCCCATGCAGGGGGCCCAACAGACATAGAAGGCGAACACCACCGGGAGCAACACTCGGGCAGCGGCGTCTAGCGGGAGCCTCCGAAGCCTCCTGGGCCGTCCGGCCTTCCCGAGCAAGCCCATGTCCTTCCCACGCTGGCGCTGCGATCGGGCCACGAGCCAGAGGCGCATGTTGGTAAAGGTGATGGTTGCGGCAGACGGGCAGAAGATGGAGCCGGCCAGCCAGAGGGAGTAGGCAGGGTTGGAGCCGTAGTCCGGCTCGCAGAGGAGAGCGGCCGCAGAGAAGCGGACCTGGAGCACAGCCGCGGGGGCCGGGATGGCCAGGGGCAGCAGGAGGAGGGCGGGCAGGAGCCAGGCGGAGGTGATGAGTAGAAGGACCCGCCGGGGGCTCAGTAGGCGGCGGTAGTGGAGGGGGAAGAAGACGGCCACGTATCGCTCCAGGGAGACCCAGGCCAGGGAGTAGAGGGAGGCCCCGAAGAGGCTGGAGTTGAGGAAGGCCACCACCCGGCAGTAGATGGCCTCTTCTCGGGCAGCCTCCTTGGGGGCCACCGCTGGGCCCAACTCCAGGCTCCGGTACAGGTTGAGGGGCACCACCAGCACCGCCAGAGCGGCATCCGACACCGCCAACGAGAGCAGCATGAAGCGGCTGCTGTGGCTCCAGCCGGACACTGAGGAGGCCAGCACCGCAATCGCCAGCCCGTTGCCCCCCATGACCAGCAGCCCCAGCACCCCCAGGAGAGTCACTTTGACCAGCCAGGTCTGGCAATACGGTGGCTGACCACAAGGGTCCGGCGGGCAGGGGGTTTGCAGCCAGGCCGGCTTGGTCTTGTGCCCTGTCGTCAGCCGTGTCCCCAGGCTGGTGTGGGGGCTGCCCCTGCCTTTGCTCCCCCCCTGTGTGCCCAGAAGCCTCTGCTGCCCGGGGCCTGGCCGCTTGGGCCCTGCAGCCAAAGGGGCCCGTGCCCAGGACTCCTCCTCCAGAGTAAGAGCCAGCAGCAGCAGCAGGAGGGCACGGAAGGGGCTGCCGGAGGCCATGAGGGGCCCAGGAGCGTGGGCCTTGCTGTTGCAGCTGCAGAGGTCAGCTCTCCAGGGAGGAAGGTCACTGGCCCTTTATGGCCTGGCTTCCACCACAGCTCAGCTGCCCGAGGAGCTCAGGGATGAAGAGGGAGGCCAAGCGCTTGCCCCGAGCCTCCGTCCCAGCCTGGGTTCTGTAACATCTCCAGGTGAGCGGCCCAACCTGATGTTCTCCGAGGGTGATGGCCCTGTTGGCAGAGGGTTATGGGTATTGTAGTCCAGTGGCCTTGAAGGACTCAGCTTGGGGAGGGGTGGAGCAGGTCTTTACCTGGAGCTTCACCAATGAGTAGAAAACTCTTATTAGGGGAGGGATGTGAAGATTTGCCTGTTTTCCTCTTTGGATGCCTCCCCTTCCTGGGCTCCCCCCCCCCACTGCCTCTCCCCCATAGAGCTCCCCCTCCCTGTTTTTATGCTCATCTACCTGGAGTATTTGCAGGATTAGAGCAAACAAAACAAACAACATTATTTGACTGAAAGAGGAGTAGATGCTTGGGACAAACTTCCAGCAGACGTGGTTGGTCAATCCACAGGAACTGAATGTAAACCTGCCTGGGATAAACATAGATCCATCCTGAGATAAAATACAGGAAGTAGTAGAAGGGCAGACGAGAGGGACCAGGAGGCCTTTGTAACTGGGATGGAAGGATGGCTCCTCTTGACTCATTTCTGGGGGAGAGATGGGCTGGGTCACATCCTGATCCCTGCAATCTCATATTGCAAAACGAACAGCCTGTGTGACAGTGAGTGGCAGTTTCCTCTGACTGGCAGGCCCCAAGCCCAATGGCCGTTCGTTGCAGGGCAGCTTCCAACAGTGGCCGGGAAGGATCCGAAGGGGGTTTGGAAGACCCTAAAGTGGAGCTGAGGTCAGCTGCTTTCTTTTGGCCTATTCATTCGTTTATTTAATTTGACTTCTGTGCCACCCAGTCCCAAAGGACTCAGGGCAGCTGACAACAATGTAAAATTACAAATGGCAGCAACAATAAAAAGAAGTTTTAAAAAGTCAATTTGCTTGAACCCTCCTGGATCCTGGGTCAGAATGCTTCAACCTCAGCTGATTAACTCAATGGGACTTCAACTCCCAGAATTCCCCAGCCAGCCATGAAGCCTTAGCTTAAAGTTACTGAGGTTGAGAGACATTGCAACTTGCTTATTTATTTATTTTTATTTGTATATTTGTCACACAATTATAGGATGGTAATTTGTATAAATAAGATATTAGAAAAGTAATGTTCAAAAGTAATGATAGAAGACAATAGGACAGGGACGGTAGGCACAAGGGTGCCCTTATGCACAACCCTTAGAAAGGGGGAGAGGTCAATTGTAGACAATCTAAGGTTAAAGGTTTGGGGGTTTGTGGAAGAAACCACAGAGTCAGGTAGGGCCTTCCAGGCGTTGATCCCTCTGTTGCTGAAGTCAGCCTATTTTTTGCAGTCGAGTTTGGAGCTGTTGACATTTAGTTTAAATCTATTACGTGCTCGTGTGTTGTTGCAGTTGAAGGTAAAGTAGTCGCTAACAAAAAGGACATTTTGGTATATGGTTTTATGAACTATAGTTAAGTCGGAACGGAGACGACGGAGTTGGAAGTTGTCTAATCGAAGAATTTCAAGTCTGGCGGAGTCAGGTGTTCTGTTGCAGGTACCGTCTGGCTCTGCAGCAGCCACGCCCTTCGTCTTCCTTCTTCCTTCTTTCTACCTGTTTATTATTTCCTGCGACCAGGAGGCTGCAAAAGTGATTTGATTGGATAGAAGCAAGGCAGGACCCGTTGATCTCTCTCTCTAGTTCCAGAGCAGGGGCCCAGCCCAGGACTTCAATGGAGGGCAGGCAAACCCTGGGGTCTCTTGGGAAAAGCTTCCCAATGGCCCGAAAGCGTCCGGCAGAGGCCCAACCCCCCCCCTTTGGACTATTCCCCCGAACAAAGGAGGGAGGGGCACGTTCACCACCGTGTTAATCCTATAATCACAGTGGTATCTCTTCAACCTGTCACTAACTTCTCTACTTGAGAGTTCTCTCTAACCTTTTGAATACCTCTTGCTTACTGGAACAGCACAAAGACGGGAACTGTCACAAGAGGGTGTAAGCTTATGTCGCAACTTACATAACGTAAGGTATATTGTCCTATTTAGAAAGTGATTTGTTTTCTTGCTTACTTCTCCTTTTTCTATATAAGGACATGTTTGCTTGCTTGTTTGATTGATTGATTGATTGATTTCTACGCCACCCTTCTCCTGGCACTCACGATGGCTCACAGTAAACAGATCCAGAAATCTAATATTAAAATACATTAAAATCTCAATGCTAAAACAAATATCTAAACATAAGTTATACTTTAAAGCCCCAATATATTTAAAAACCAGTCGCTGACATTAATTCTATCGTTCTTCACTCCTAGGCCAGGAGTGGACATTAAAGTTTCATCATATACATTTGTCCCAATATCCGCATAGTCCTTTTGCTTTATGTATCCCCTCCCCTATTTATCTTCAGTAAAAATTATATTTTCTGTAAAGAAAAGTTTCAGTGGCCCCCAACCTTTTATCAACTATAATTAGTTATTGGCAGATTGATGACATGCCTTCGTCATCCCACCACTGTGTAAGGTACAAGGCTACTCTCTTGGGCAGAACCCAACTTATGCATAATTTTAGAAGAGCTGTGCATGCGTGTGTGTGTGTGTACATACAATTTATATAGGAGATAATGTGTATTTTTGTGTGCCTGTGTTTAATATGTATGTACACCCATGGCATACATACATAGAATGAAATAGTATATTTTGGATGTTCGGTGATAGTAAACAGATAGGGAAATTGTATCTCTTTCAGGCGAAGAGAGGCCAGGCACCCTAACCCAAACCCCTGACATGAGTGACAGCAAGTGGGCCACCTTTAAGCCAGTCACATGACCCTTAAGCCACACCCTGGTCACATGACTGTCAAGCCACTCCTACCTGGTCACATGACCGGCAAGCCACACCCACAAAATAAGCCACTCCCACAGTGTGGTAGTAAAATAATTTGCAGCCCTTCAGTGCATCCCATCATTGCGTAAGGTACGAGACTCCTGTGTTGGGCGTAACCCCATGTTCAGACTTTGTCATGCGAATACTCTGAACCTGTGTGCACAAGAAACCTGTGTTGCTCCATCGCTTTGTGGTCTTCATTCCCGAAACTGGTGAGCTCATACAGCCGCAACACAAAGAGCCAGAGGCCTTCAGGGAGCTTTCCGTGTTTTGTGATGCCACAACCGCAGCCAAAGTTTGAACGCTCCTTGCCTCTGGAAATGAAACCTGTGCATGGAACAGTCTTTTCCTGCAGAGCAATCCGGGAATCTCTTCCCAACCACCTGCAGCCCCGGAAGAGGGAGTTGGCTGGCGGGGCAGTTGCAAGGAAGGCTTCACCGCCATCTGGGCAGCCGCCACATGGGGGCAGCAGAGTCCCATTTAGAGAGGCTGGCAGTTGGATGGTGCAAAATACCAGGTTGCAGTGGAAGGAGGGGGGGGGGCTACAATCCCCTGCAGGCCTTCTGGGGGCATTTGAAAAGAGGGGGGTTGCCAGCGAGACTCAATCAATAGACTCCATATACGGGGGTCGCCCAGAAAGCAATGCACCACATTTTTTTCTTCAACAATTATTTATTGAACACAATGAAACTTAGACACCAAGAACAATGTTTCTTCTTTTTCCACGTCATCTCCGTCCCGTTCTATGCGCTTCCTCCAGCGAGACACAAGGGCCTGGATCCCCTGTCGGTACCACTCCTTGTTCTGGCCACGAAGCCATGTCTGCACTGGGCGAATCCCATCTTCCTCATCCTCAAAACCTCTTCCGCGAATGGCATCACTCAGATCCATGCAGAGTCTCCATCAACTGAACACAAACGTTGGTGAATGGTCCCAACAGTTTCTTTCTCTGCAGTGAGAAATTCAATGACGAGATGCCGCTTGTAATGTACATCACTTACAGACGCCATTTCGAAACACGGCTGTAGCTACGCTGTCTGTCTGAAGAAACGCAACATTTACACACACACTCCTGACAATTCAAATAATCTATAAGTAAAGTTTTTGCATTCGTACTGTTACTGTAGGTTGAAAAAAAGTGGCCTTCTGGGAGACCCTCATAGTTTCACCCCTGTGACTGAATTAAACATGCCCACCTTACATAGGGGAAGAAGAGGCTTAGGGCCTTTCCTTGGTGTGTGTGTGTGTGTGTGTGCATGTGGGAGGGCTCCCTCACTCCTGCTGTTCCTTGGGGAGGGGGGTCGGGGACAAGGTGGGGCGCTCACAGAGGCCCAGCAGCCTTGGCTGAACCTCGGAGACCCTTCAGCCTCCATTGGATTTCAGGGGCTGTTTTCCAAGCCAAGGTTGCCACTGTGAAGCCCGCCCCCCAGGGCCTGTTCATTGTTTAAGAGTGGACATTCACACTGATTTCAAGGAACAAACGGATCTCAAACCATTTGCAAAGCCAGAGAAGATTTTGCTGGTGGAGCCCCAGAGACAAGGCCCCCTCCTGTCCCCCAGCTGACTATGAGCTCTCTTGCAAGCAAGGGGCTTTGCAAAAGGAGGGAGGGAGGGAGGGGGGCCTCCATAGAAAGGCTCTGCCCTCAGGCCAGCAGACCCTCCCCAACAGAGGGTGGAGGTCTTCGTGCAGGGAGGCGGCTGCATTTTCTTCCTGTCAGCTCTGCAATTGTATCCAGCCTGGTGCAGGCGCTCTTTGTCTACTCTCTCTCTCTCTGTATTTACTCCTGCGATGCCTTAATCCCAAAGTGATTTTACAATAGGATTAAGATAGCAAGTGAAAATATCCAACATCAATGGAACAGAGCGTGGTGTGCATTGCAGAGGGTGACTAACACAAGCGTCTCCCCCAGCAAACGCCAGCAAGAAGAGCCCCCCCGCCTGACCCACAGTGGCAAAAACAAACCTCTGTGGCTTTGCGGACGTCCAACCGGTGGAGAGTGTGCCGGCCTTGGAGGAAGGTCTTCTCCAGCCACTCAGGCAGCAGGTTTCCAAGATGCCCAGGAGGGTCACATTTTACTGGCAAAATCTGGCACATACCGACTTATCCAGATCTTCTACTCAGCCAGAAGTGATGGTCTGGCAGGTAACCAGGTCCTGAGTCCTGGATAGAGTTGTCCTTTATAGAGGACAACTAACACCAAATTGCACCTGGTGGAGCAGCGGTGTTGTTGAGATGCCCTGAGCAGTTGGGGTGTGAAGCTCCGGCTGTCTCCATCTTTGGAACAAGTCCAAAAGTCCTATCGGCCAGACACGGTCATCTGGTGGGGCCTAGGAAAAGAGCCTTCTCTGTGGCGGCCCCGGTCCTCTGGAACCAACTCCCTCCAGAGATGCGTAGCAGCCCCCCTGCTGGTCTTTCGTAAAGCTCTGAAGACAAACCTCTGCTGGCAGGCATGGGGCAGTGAGCAATGAGGTGGTCTCTGGCCGATATTATGAATTATTGAATCGGATGAGTGTGTGTGTGTCTGTATATGGGGTTTTAACACTTTTAGCCATTTGTATCATTCTTTTAAAGTAAATTAGATTTCTTTTATGCAGTGTTGTATTTATGATATTGTCCTTCCAAACTCACACACCAGAGCAGGAAGGTGAGGAGTGGGGCTTGGGGAAGGGGCACCCAAAGGCTATCCAGCATACAAATTCTGCTGTGTAGTGAAGAGCCACAACCCTCCCCCCCACTTCCATCCCAAGTCTTTACTGACCTGGAGATGTGGCCGAGCTCAGCCTGTCCAGTTTGGGAAGATGGACACCTGGACGGTTCCTCTTATGCACACCAGAAGGAGGAAGGGACACAGGCAGTGCTCGTACAGGAGGGGCAGGTGGAGATTGAAGGGTTTCCAGAGTCTTGGCCGGGGGGGTGGGAGGGGGCGAGTTGAGGGACTGCTGGACGGGCACATGCACGTCTCCCCTTGCCCCCTGCAATCAGTCCGCTCTCTCCCTGCAATTAGCCCAGTTTGTGCCGCTCTGGATGCAGCTGGGCTCAGTGTGCGGTGGCTGGGCTGTGGCTCCCCCCGCTCGGCCTTCCCCCCTCCCTTCAGGGGGCTCTTTTCCTTCCCTGGCTGGAGGAGGAGTCCAGCTTCTTCCAGGAAGCTCTTGAGCCTGCAAGGACCACAAACCCGGGGGTGCAAGTGGTCTTCGGAACGCAGCCAAGAAAGTGGGAAGGAAGAGCAGGCCCTGAGCTGGGGGCTGATTTGGGCCGGGTGGATGCAGAACCGATCTCAGGCCCAAGAGGCAGAGGTGACCAGAGCTCTCAGGCCAAGGAGCCCTTTGCCCTGCAGCAGGGGAGACGTAAGTGGGGAAGAGCAGGATAAATTACCAACAGGTGACTGGGTGGTCTTTCCGGCCCCTCTTCCCAATACTATGTCCAGCTGGTGCAAACACAGTGGCAGGGTTTCTGCTACAGCAACAGCATTAATATACTGCCAGAATACCAGCAAATAGCCCGAGTTAGAATAAGAAGCAATGGGTGGAAACTAAAAAGGAGAGAAGCAATTTAGAACCAAGGAGAAATTTCCTGAGTCAGAACACTTAATCGGTGGAACAGCTGGCCTCCAGAAGTTCTGAATGCCCCAACACTGGAAATGTTTAAGCAGATGTTGGATAACCATCTGTCTGAAGTAGTGTAGGGTTTCCTGCCTAAGCAGGGGGCTGGACTAGAAGGCCTCTGAGGCCCCTTCCAACTCTGTTGTTGTTGTTGTTGTTATTATTATTATTATTATTATTATTATTGTTGTTGTTGTTGTTGTTGTTGCTGTTGTTGTTGTTGTTGTTGTTATTGCTTCACAGTACTTTTACAGCCCTCACTAAGCGGTTTACAGAATCAGCCTCTTGCCCCCAACAATCTGGGTCCTCATTTGACCCCCCCCTCGGAAGGATGGAAGGCTGAGTCAACCTGGAGCTGGTGGTGAGATTTGAACTGTTGAACTACAGCTGGCAGTTAGCTAAAGGAGCCTGCAGGGTTGCACTCTAACCACTGCACCACTCGGCTCCTTCCCTCCTTCCTTCCTCCCTCCCTCCCTCCCTTCCTTCCTCCCTTTTCCTTCCTCCCTTCCTTCCTTTTCCTTCCTTTTCCTTCCTTTCTTCTTTCTTTCTGCCTCGTGAGCTGCATTCAACATGGCAACTCAACTGGGACCTGCCGCTTGCTCCTTCCATCCTCCTCCATCCTCCTTCCTTGGCCTCAGAGTGGCAGCCGCCTCCCGACCTTGAAGGGGAGACCTCCGGGGCCCTTTCCCTGGTCTGGCCAGCCCGCAGGCACCGGCACGGCAGCCAAAGCCTTTCTGTGGCAAGAGGAGGAGGCCCACGGAAGGAAGCCGGCCTCCCTTGGCTGCAGTGCAGCCTTCCAGCCTCCTCCCCCACTTTGTGGTCAGGGAGGCTGGTGCCTTTCAAATCAATTCAGCACGGAGCAAAGAAAGTGGCTCCCTCTTCTCCAGTGATTGCACCATTGATCTTTTTTGTACCTTTTTAAAATTTTCACAGGAAACCAGCCAACTTTGTGGAGTCTTGAAGGACTTTGGTTCCTGCAGAAGAGTCAAATGAAAGAAAGGAATAAAAACGAGGGTGGGGGGCTTGGTGCCCTCTGCGCTGCTTGTTTTCTTGAAGATGTTTCATTGCCCAAATTAAGTAACATCCTCCTTGCTGGTGTAAATAATTGGGGCCGGAATAATGACAAGGGGCCATTTGAATCAAGCCACAAAGTTATTGTTTGTAACGGCTGAAATGAGAAAAAATATATCTCTATATTTATTGATAATATTTTAAAAGTTTCTTCTTGTTGTTGTCAGTCCCAGAGGATCTCTATGTTGGACTAATATATCCTTCTCCTTCTGCCCAAGATCCCCAAGGGGGACAGTTTTGGGGGGGGCACTGGGTGACACAGAGTGCTGGACGCGATGGGCTTTGGCCCCATTCAGCAGGGCTCTTCTCTGGCCTCACTTTCTCAGCAAACACACTGATTTCCTGCAAATTCTCCGAGGGCAGGCGGTCAACGAGGCCATCCTTTTATCCAAGACCAGCAGAGTTTGCAGGTGCAACACATTGTATTTGGGTATTTGGGGACAGGCGTTTCTCAAAGGTTTCCTCCGTTTAAGAATAACTGCCCCAAAGGAAAGGTCAAAGGGGGTTGTAGTGGCTCCCCTGATCTCTCCTCGCTGCAGACCCACTTAGCAGGAGTCGTGGGAGCTCAGGATTCGCAGCTGACCCGCAGTAGAGCATCTTGGAAGAGAGGAAGGTGGCGCTGGCTCTTCCCCATCCAGGTGGCTCACCTGCCATGACAGGAGCCCCCAAGGAAGCCTCTGCTCCCCCCGCCCGTCAAGGCACATCTGCC